>NC_134462.1:62271154-62580043 GCF_047948215.1 Lycorma delicatula
AATCAATAAAATTTAGTTTAATATTTATTTAATTCATTCCCCCCAGTACTAATCAGGAAAGTAGAGGAGGCAAAGCAGCATCCTTTACCGATCTGCTTACTCAATTACGTGAGTAAGTTTTTCGAGAGAGTGTTGGTTAACAGGTTCAGGTTCAACTAACAGCTGAAAGTAACTGGTACTCTTAGCGACCTCCAGTTTAGTTTATGTAAGACAGGTCAACTATAGAGCCACATCCAGTCATAACAAACGTCGGGGAGGTTAGATAGGGCACTAAGCATACGCGTTTGATTCCGACGGTGATTAAATTGTACGGAGAGCCCGTACAATTGTTAACTGGATGTACATTGCCGTCTCACATCGGGTATGCTGCGAGTACAGGGCCATCTCGGGTGATGCCGCCGGCATAGTGGCCGGACTTGCGCCCCTGAATCTCTTCGATCGGTAGAAGAAAGAGATGCGAAGGCATCGCTTGTCCGCAGGAGGCAGAAGAGATGGGATTAGTCGACGACGGACAGACTAACCTACGAACTCATCCCGGACCTCCAGAAATTGCTGTGCCGAAAACGCAGGGAACTAGAGTACGAGTTGACCCGGTTTCTTACTGGGCCCGGATGTTTCAAGGCAAACTTGAGCGTGCGAATGCGGTTACTGCGGGAAGAACACCACAGAACACACGATGTTCGTATGCGATCGGTTCGTGCAGCATGAAGAAGTGAATTCGTCGTGCTTATCCCAGAGAAAAGTCATCGGGACTACGCTACAGAGCGAACGATAGAGGCACGCGGTGTCCACGATGTTGGTTAAAATCAATAATACACGTTGGCGGAAGATAACCAGGAATGAATAAGTACCTCCGGGTGGGTCGCCCCGCAAGGTCAACGTTACAAAAAAAAAAAGAGGCAGGATCCTGATAAGTTCGAGGCGTGGGCTACCAACTAAGGTACGGATAGAGATAAGACAAATGGGGTGCTGGGATAATACCGTAAGGTGGGTCCGGCATCCCATGATGTAATGGGGGAGGGTTTTAGTAGGTATCACTGCAAAGGAGAGTCCCACATTACTACGGGATACGAGACCATGGTGCCTATAAAAGGTTTTCCCTCCTCCAAAAAAAATAAATATCTTTATATAAATTTTCTTTATGTATTCAGTTCAAATAATGGTGAATACAGATTAAAATCAGTATGTGAAAACGAAAAAATGGTTTATTAACTTTATACATAAGCTGTTAATGTAATTACGTAGTACATAACTTATATCTGATCTATCATAATTTTTTTTTTCAAAATTAACATAATAAATACACTAAATAATACAAATACAATGCATTACTTGGTGAACAATAACAAAAAAAGGCAATTTCTATATACGATTTCTCTCTCTCTCACTCTCTCTCTCTCTCTCTCTCTGCGTGTTACGCGCACGTTTATGTATGTGTAGCTTGGTTTTACCTTATAAGAACCTCAACCCCAAGCTGGGCTTTTAGCACAGTTACTGGAAAGTAATCTCCCTGTAGGAGGGGCCTTGATAGGTCTGTAGGTAAAGATCCGCTCCCACCAAACCACCACACAAATATAAAACGACACGATTAAAAATTTTAACAGACAAATCATTTCTAGACTTTTCCTTAAAATAATACACACGAGAACTCCCATTTAATCTTCGACTAATTAGACGAAACTATAAAAATATAATGACAAATCTTATTCTTTTAAAAATGCATATAAGTATCACCAAAAATCATATTCACAATCTTAACAAGAAGAAAATTACTGAACTAAAAGGTTATCATTTATCGAGTTTAATTATATTTCATCCAATTATAAAATAAAAACTTATTTTATAATGAAAGTTTTATATTATATATGTAAATATACTTAAAATAATAAAAACATTATTTTAATAAAAATACGTTTTGTTTGACTTTTTTAATGGGCCGATAACCAAAATTAGAGGATCTTCAAAAAATAAAAACTAACAAAGAATGCAAAATCTCATATCTAATAACACCAAAAAAACCGTAAAAGAAAGAAAGGAGCAAAGAAACGAAAAGCAGTATTTTAGAAGCAAAGAACGGGAAAAGAATTATTAAGTGGATATACAATCAGACCCACATGGAAAACAATATATTTTTATTTTAATACAATCCATAAATTATTTATCAAGCTAATTGAATTATATAAATTCGCAATTTATAATTATTAATTACATAAATTATTAATTTTACAAGTGCACCATATTAAAAAAAATAATGTGGTTCTAAATGGACATACATCACAAAACAACTTAAGATGTTGTAATAGAAGAATCTAAAAAATCTCGTATATATTTTCGTTAAATTCAATCTTAAGGTAAAAAAAAAAAAAAATCAGATTCGGAAAAAGATAGGAAGCTGACTTTATCCAGACACCTCAGCCTCTAGCGTTTGGTTTTTTTGTGCCAACATAACGTAAAAAAAAGTCCTTTTTCAGTTCAACTGACTTGTTTGTAGTTTGTACAATAAACTTCAGTAAAATAGAGTTATCTTAGATGAATGGCCTAAAGAGTAGGGTGCTTATGTCAGAGTACAAATCTTTGCACCTCACTCTTTTGGCCGTTCATCCACGCATATTAAAAAATTGTCAAAAACATCAAATTTTTTAATTTAAACCTATAACTTTCACATAATCTTACATATCACCATCAAAGCTTGTTGTCAAATCCACTCTGAGATACCGTCCAAAAATTATCTTTTACCTTTTAGTGCGTTTAATTTAAGAGAATGGTGTAATACAATTTTTTTTTACATAATTTTTATTTTCTACTTTTTAGTGTAATATAAGAGTGGTTTTTAAATAAATATTTTTTATTTTACTTATTTTATATTTAAAATCCATTCTTCATCTTATTATGTTTTATCTATCATGCAACTGCCGCTTGACTATGCGCCAGATCCTTGTGGATTGCATGTGTTATGCGGTCTTGCGTCGTAAATTTAAATTGCCCAGGAACATTCATCGAATGCTGGGCAACGATAAAGAAATTTTGGACCGTATATTTTTACTTCTTAGAAGTATTAGTATGTTAGATACTTTTAAACAGTGCTACGAATTTGGTTTGTTATCCGAGAAGGAGACTTTTACACTCCTCTCGAAGTTAATTCATTTTTGTAGACATTTTTTTTATATACAGAAGAGAGAGAGAGAGAGAGAGAGATGTTCTTTTTTAAATATTTATTTTAACTTTTTTACCTGTAATAATATTTTTAATTAATTTTTTGTTATGTTAGCTGTGATAGTAGTTGTATGTTTTCGTGTTTAATATTTTTGTTTAAAATTCTTATTTTGTCTTCGTTTTTTTGTTTTTGTCAGATTTTATATTCTTTTTTATATTTTATATTTGTTTTCCGGGCGATGATAACAGGTAAATAAATCTTTTTCGGGAAAAAAAGAATTATCATGTTTTACAACTTTATATATATAAAATATTTTTACAATACATATAGGGGAAAGTAGTACTGTATAAAACAAAGACCGTTCGTTTAATATAAAATTTTAATAAAGCAAAAAACATAATGAAAAGGAGGTTAATAAAAATTTAGATTAAGTTAAAATGTATTAAATACATTATAGTTAATTAAGATTAATGACTAAATTACAGTATAGACACAAACTCGTACACTATACTGTAGGTAGAGAATAAAAAAAAAACAGCATAAAATATTTTTAACAATACCGCAACGAACAACAGACGAAAGAAAGATGTTTCAGAATGTAATAATGATATATATATATATATATATATCTTTTTTATTACTATTATTATAATTATTTATGTGTAAGCAATGAGTATTATAAATAAGGAAAAGAAGAAAGCACCACTTTCACTCTACTACAAACAACTTGAAAGAGCCGCTGATCGACTCTTTCTCATTCAATTGGCCTGACCTATACTGACCAAACATTTTATAGTAAATAAACGAACGATCACGATGAATTAGCGATTCGTATATATTATTCTGCTTTTAATTCAAATGTAAACGAGTAGTTACTCGATACTTCTTTCAAATAAGAATAATATAAGATCGAAAAATATAACTTTCAATTCCGTAACGATTCAATTAATATTTTGTAAAGCAGATAACAGTAAATAGACTGAATCTGACACATCTATTATCATTATTGCATTCGACCTGTCTTTCTGTCATTTACACGAATACATCTATATAACGAATAAAAGAAAGAAAAAACATTGTAAGTAAAGACGTTAGATAAAAAATCAACCTAATTTTAGTTTACATTAAAATGTATGAATCGCATTAAAGAGAAAAAAGAACCGAATGACATGGAATTCTAAAATATATACAAAATACACGACGTAATTTTTTTTTCAGACAAAAAAAAATGTAGCAATTTTAAATAAGCTACATACTATCATCCATATATGGAGATATATAACACATTATCAACGCAATTTGAACAAATTCTACGCTTAAACGAACAACTGTTTAGTGAAATGAACAAATTATTTAGAAATCGAATATTAACCACCACACGATAAAATGACTGTATTTACTAGATAAATTAAATGTCAGATTTTTCCATCAAGACTAATATTTTACAGCTATTTTTAAGATACTTATTATTACTTTTTTTTTGCCTCTGGGACCATTAGGTATTGTTTCAGAGGATGTGATAAATCTTTTAGCGTATGAAAACACACCACGCCTGACCGGGGTTCGAACCCGGGACCTCCGCATGAAAGGCCAAGACGCTACCACGATATTTATTAGCTGTAAGATAAATTGTATAAAATAATAATTAACGACTTCTCTTTAAATGTCTACTTTTTACAGTCGGTACAAAAAAAAAATTAACTTACGAACAAATAATCTTAAGTCTAAAAAAATATTAATCCGTGGCCGAACGGTAGCGTCTCACCTTTAATCCGGAGATCCTAGATTTTAATCCCGGTCTGGCGTGGCGTGGTCTACGCCACAAAATTCCATTTCAGTATTCCACGCGCAAGCTTCAAGCTTATTTGAAGATATCATCGAGCAAAAAATATCGATTCTGAAGTCTGTTTTTTTTTTTAGATTTACTTTCAATTTAAACTTTTTTTTTTTTTTTAATTTAAAATACGGTAAAAGTTAGAAATAGAGCCGGTAAGGTCGTTTGAATCTTAGTAGCATAGTTACCACGAATGGAAAGCGTAGCGGGAGATAAAAAAAGGCGTTTAGAAGGGTTTAATGATGGCAAACGGCGAGAAAAAAAACCGTACGAAAAAGCCGCAAAATGTTTTCTTTAGACTGCGATATTGTATGGAAAGGAAACATCGGCCGTTAAGAAAAAGGAAGAGAAATATCTAGAAAGCGTTAAATCATAGTCGTGGCGAAACGTAAAGAAAATAATATGGAGTAACAGAGTAAGAAATAATGGGTCGGTAAGGAAGAAAGTAAGGTTAACAAGTATTTCACAAAGGAAGACGCGGATAGGACATATATTGAGAAAAGACAAAGGTTTCCAGGGAAAAGAAATAAACCCACCGGTTTGGTCTAGTGGTGAACGCATCTTCCCAAATCAGCTGATTTGGAAGTCGAGAGTTCCAGCGTTCAAGTTCTAGTAAAGGCAGTTATTTTTACACGGAAAATAACCACACACTGATTTGGTTTCAATTAACCACACATCTCAGGAATGGTCGAACTGAGACTGTACAAGACTACACTTCATTTACACTCATACATACCATCCTCATTCATCCTCTGAAGTATTATCTGAAAGGTAATTACCGGAGGCTAAACAGGAAAAAGAAAGGGAAAAGAGTTAAGATAAAGAAGGGCCCGTAGGACAGACAGTCGAAGTGCCTGCCTTAAGGCGGTTAATAGAATGAATAAAATGTATAAAATAAAATAAAAACTTCGCACGACTGAGAAAACACATAAATGGTATGGCGTTTAGTATGGTGGGAGTGTTCCCCTTCGGGGTCAAGATGTCAAAGTAATGTTCTCTATGTTTTCGATTTTACTGGAATTGTGCATTTTGAACTTTTGTCTGAAGGTGAAACAGTGAACCGTGCGTATTATCAAGGCGTTTTACTACGGCTACGTGAAAAAGATCCTCAAAGAAACCAGAGTTGTGGCGAGACAACTCATGATTCTTGCACCAAGTCAATGCGCCCGCACACTCAGCTTTGTCGATTGGTCAATTTTGTGAAAAAAATCAGATGACTGTCCTCTCTCAGGCTTCCTACCCGCCAGACCTGGTTCATTGCGATTTTTTCTTATTTCCGAAATTAAAATCGGTGATGAAAGGACGCCGTTTTGAGACTATTGATGACATTAAAGCAAATCCGTCACGGACCTTAAACGTAATTTCAAATGAAGCTATCCAGGACTGCTTCGCGAAGTGGGAAAAGTGTATGAATAGGGGAGGGGAGTACCTTGAAGGGGAGAAAGACCAAACAATCTGAAAAATTAATAGTAAAGATTAAAAAAAATAGTTCGGTTATTTTCTGAAGAGACCTCGTATATCACTGAAATCTTTACATTTCGGCGAGAAATTTATGAAATCAAGATTATAAGAATATTAAAAAAATATTAGTCAGTTTTAAACAAAGCAAACGTTTATAATACTTGTAACTCGTAAATACTTGTTTTTATTATTTATTACTTTTAACAAGTTTTATATACTTTTAACTAATTTATACAAGGTAAAAAAATAACTGTTTTATTATCTTCCGATAGAATACAATACTAAAAAAACAGTTTACTTTATTTCAGGGACCGAGACAGTAAAAAACTATCAATAGTTTTACTGATTTTTATATGTCAAAAAACCCCGTTCTGAAGAAGTAAAGATCTCTGGGGAAGTACTCATTAGGAATAAAAGAGAAAAAGTAGTAAGCGGATTTTGAATTAAATATTATTTTTAACCGTTAAACAATAATCATAGCCTTAAAAAAATAATGAAAATTCTTAAAAGGGTGAAAGTAGCCCGTAACACAAAAAATTGTGCAGGGATTTTTTAATTCAAATAAAAAGAAACTATTCAGCATTTGCAATAAAGCGTATACACCAAAAGAAAAGTAGTAATAAAAAATTTAATTATTTTTTTTTTATAGAAAGAATAACCACAATGAACAGTTTAATTAACTGTAGCTGTACTTTACCACAAAGAAATATTACAATAATAAAGAAACCAGCAACTTTAATTTACTTCACTTTTCTTCACCAAATGAACACAACATTCCGCGACAATCGTAATAATTCATTTTTTATACGTAAAGAAAATGATCAATTATTACAAAGAAAACAGTTCCGATTAACTTACGAGTGAATTCAGAAAAGTAAAAATATTAAATTCAGTACCACGTTTTTTAATAATCGATGCTAATTGTTTAAACGGTTTGTAATTTTAAGTTACAAAACATAAATTTTCCACGTAACATAAATAATGAAGTTCAATCTTCTAACGCGTTAAAAAAAACACAACAATTAAATTTTTTCAACTTTTCTCATTTCTACAAAAAGAAATTCCATTTTCCGTTAAAATATCTCATTAGATTACTTACAAATTACATTTTAATCTGGTAAATATAACTTTCTACAGTTTATTGAACGAAAGAAATCATATTTAAAATATAGACGTATAAGAACAGCAATGTATTCAAAAATAAAATAGAAACAAAAAAATTAAGTAATTTCTAATAAAGAAAACTGATACGAAGATTTTATTCGATTACTTTCACTAATATATGAATTTATGGATTTCAAATAAATACTGCGAATACTTTAAAAATATATTCGGTTTTTTTTAGGTAAATTAAAATTATGATAAAAACTTCAAAAGGAGTATTTAAACTATTATAACGCCAAATAAAGACGAGTACGTACAGCGAAAATCTCACTAAATTTTTATGCAAATGTGCTTACGAAAAAAATATCACTTTTATTAGCACTGTAAGAGGAAATTTCCTAGAAACTGCTAAGACAGCAGCAATGTGCCGTTCTAACGACTGACAGTTTGTGTCTATGAATTAACAGTCAACTTCTGAAGGATTAAATAAAATTAGCTGAACGTCAAGGGTAAGGTATGCTACTCCACTACTATTGTTTACTTTTTTGTTTGATATTTACAACACGATGTCAAAAAAAATTATTTGTCTCAAGATGAAATATAAATAGGGAATGTCGATAACGTTGTGCTCTGTGATGTGTTGAGGTATGAGGAATGGCGATACACGTGCGTCGGGTAAAAATGTGAAGGAAAAGATCAAATTCAAATGCACGAATAATAAAAATAAAAGAAATTATCTATCAAATATGCTTTGTTTCATTACCCAACTCTTCTTCTTGTTTGTTGTGCGTATCAAAATGTGTTTTGCGTCGCGTTGTCTCAGGTAGCATCACCACAGATGCACCGTAAGAACGTAATCGGGATATAGGAACACAAAACTTACGGAATATATGCAGATTTCAACGCCTTCCATTAAGTTCAAAACAAAATCGGATAATCAACACGGGTTACGTCTAACGAATCTGATTTTTTAAAAAATGATTTCATATCGGTTTAAAGACATCCTTGATAACATTTCTTATTTCGTATTATTACTTCTTCTTCTTCCTTATTAATCATAGCCAGCGTCCAGTGTAAATCGATTTTTTAAAGAAAATACAAAGAGTGCTTTCTCTAGAGGTCCCACATCTCATTATTTCTTCTAACTTGTCAATCATTTAAAATATTAGCGATCAAATTTTAATAAAATAATATACCAATACATCTAATAGTTATCAGTGTCGAATTATTTCATTAAATAAATTAATTTCATCTGCAATTAAATTCATTATTCACACACAGCATTATCTAAATTCTATATTATCCATATTTAAAAAAAAAAAAAAATTATAAATCATATTAACGATTTACTGTGATTTTTAATAACTGTTCGTCGACAGTTAAATAATATTAGGAAACTTTATCAGACAAATTCTTGCAAGTAAAAACTGTTTAATCTTGAGAAGTTTGATGGCTTCTTTCTTAAAAGATCTTATACCGTTGGATGATCGTCCAGGTTTAATTATCGTGCAAAGAATACAAGCGGATATTATCCACAAGTTCCCCCGGGCCGAGTATACTTAATTGGATGTAAGGATATAAAAAAAAAAGAAAAAAAAGATATTATCCACAATAACGGATCTTAAAAAAGGTGTCCCGAGAAACAAAAAAACTATTTATTAGCCGTGTTGTATTGGTCGACACACTAAACACTGCATTTGACCTAAACAACAATTACGTCGGGTTTATAGACGCGACACCGATGTTAATCGCCTAGCTCTGACAAGTTCGTGTGCTGACGACGTAACTCAACACGATACTAATTATTAATCGCATCAAGTTTTCAAAGATATAAAAACGAATGATTTTGACGGAAACAATATTACAATAGTTATATATAGTACAAAAATCTTACATTACGAAATTACAAAAGGGTGGGCAAGTCGACATCAATCGAAATAGGTCACACAAACCAGATCGGTTTCAAATTAAACAATACGTCGATAATGGTTTTAAATTTCGTTTTTAGTACTGCAGTATAACAGCTGAAAATAATTATGAAACTGAGGACCGTAAAACAAACACCGTCGTACAGAATTAACTCGTACTGTTAGTCCAATCCGAATTTAACATGAAACTAGGCGATTAACTTTTAGCGGCGACAGTGAAGGGCAGTTGAAACGAAAAACCGCACTATTCCAGTGCTAGCGATGACTAGAAGGTTTATCCCGAGAGTCTCAATAGACAGCGAATGGTACCTTCAAACCGCAGGTTGACCTCCTCTTTAACTACATTTCGCTGTCGGCCACGGAAAAAATTAAATATCGCTCACCTACTGGAATTTCAATACCAAAAAATGCGATGATTATAACATCGGCCCACGAGTTCGGTCCGGGCACTTCAATCTTCCTGCCTAGCCTTGACGGGATATAGGACTACTCCTGGCCTCACGAACCGAACCTCATTCGATTTGCGTAACAGACATTATCACGTTTTACCGTGCCACTCACTGGCGGCTAACAGCCGGCGTGGTACCACGATCGACGACTAGTCGAATAGGTTGACCGCGGATTCCTTGAATCCGCGGGTTTACTATGCTCGTGATGTAGTATTAATTTATGGAATTTAAATTTCCGTAATTAAAATACGATAAATAAATGCCGTAAAACTAGAATTATCCAACTTTTATGTTTTTCCTCCGTAAAAAAAGAGGAAAGGAAGTATAGAATAGAAGAATAAGAAGCTACTCAGGTTAGAAGATTAATTAAAAATGATAGAAAAATAAAAATTTTGAAATAATTCTTTCCTATTCTAGATAGCAAAGAAAAAATACTGAATACATTTATAATTTGTCCTTACAAGATGAGAATACCTTTTAATAATCATTAGGATACATCCATATCAAGTAAAAAAATGGTGTAATCGATCGGTGACTCTACAAATCATATGTTTTTTAATGAATAAAAACGTTTAGATCATAAATATGTAAAACAAATTACTAACATAAGATTTTTTGCCGGCATAATTTCAACAAATTCCAAAAAAAAATGTAAATTTTTGTAAATATTTAAAAGAGCTTTCCACTTTTCGTAATGTAGATCGATTCTTTTCTTTTAGTTAACTGTGTAATCTCTGATAACATATTTTTACTTTTTATTCGAAACCTGATTTTTCTTTTAAGTATACCTCAATAACATCAGTAATTGTATTTCTATGAGTTTATTTCATTCTTGTTAAACTTGTTTGCACGAATTGTTAAGTTAAAATATTTTTAACGTAATATCCAACAATAAAAATTCGTTAAGCGATCAATGTTCTTCATTACTTTTTTGACGATAAGCTCTTGTGTAACCGATACATTAGTACTTGTAATATTTTAGTTTCTAATATTTGTTTTTTAAAAAACAAATAACTTGTTTTAACAAATTACATCAGGACTGTAATTAAAATAGTTACGTTTGTTTGTCTATTGCGTATTAATGCAGTAACTATGTCTATTAAATTTTACAAACATCGAAGGAGAGAGTAAAAGCAATGAGTAATTTACCTTTTACAAGAAAATAACGAAAGAAGAAAATAAATGGAAGAAAATGAAAGAAAAATGGATAGGAAAATATAATTTTCTTCCTACCGGAACTTATACAGGTTTTATTGTAAGAAGCTTTAATTTTTTTGTGGTTAATCTATAAAATATTCTCTTTTCAGTTCTTAAGCAATTTTAAATAGGTTTTTTTTTTGTTTGGAGGTAGTATCTTCAATTAACTAACATTAATAAACTCAATTAAATAAAAAAAATGAATAAATAATAAATAAAATCTTAAATATTAACTGATATTAAATAAATCTAATATTAAAAAAAATGTAAAATATAATAATAAAATCGTATATCTGATACAATAAAATTTAGTTTTTCAATAAATTTCGTCTTTTCTTCTTAATGATAAGTTTAGCGTTTTCTCTTAATTGAGATTTATTCATGATAAAATTGTTCGAACTGTTAATTTTTTAACTGTAGTTTCGGAAATATTAAATACCAACCGCTGAACCGGTGCATTTCATTTTATAAATACGTATTAAAAATTACAGAACTCACTCTATCAGTAATAATGATTACTTTGATTTAAATAAACTTTTTAAAATTGAAATTTTATTCTGAAAGAACGCAATATTTTGAAAGCAACAAAATATATTTTTAAAACTTAAGTGTCCATGCGAAATTACAGCCAAAACCGTTGGTAAATAAAATAAATACAGCCAATCAAAAGCTGAAAGTCTTCTTCTAACATAATGTATTATCGATTTATCTTACAAAATTGTAAATATATAATGAAAAAATACAGGACAAATAACGTCACTTTATATTACATTCACTTAGATAAAAATTTAATCGCGTAATAAAACAAGAAAAAATAATTAAAATTATAATTCATTAATAATTTTATAAAGCTAACCTACGGAATAAGTCGACTAAATCGAATCAAGCTACGACGTTTCAAGGATAAAAGAACTGTAGTTAAGATATATCAATTATACTATTATCAATAATTACAATATTCAATTTTCAGAAGCAAAAGTACGTTAATAACAAATCACTCCCGTTAAAAATTGTATACAAAAATAACATTTATAAGAGTGAAAAAATAAATTTCTACTTGAGTGGTAAACTCCATAAAACCACTTATCCATTTTATTTATCAACAAAATCAGTTCGGCCAGAAAGAAGTCGGTGGGAGCTTTAACTCCGGTCAAAGGTCGGTAAGAGCACCGGCAGGGAAACCATACTGAATAGATTCCGTTATTAAATACCAGTTTATGCTAACAGATAATGTAGAATGCGATAGAAACTTTTCTTCGCATGTAATTTATGGGCTCTATTAGTAAATATTTCTTTCACGAGTCCTCTCGTACTCCTCGTCCGGCAACTGGATGGTGGAAGACACACCAGGTTAGAAGGGGTAATGAAAAGCACGGTTCCTAATGCCTAAGACAAGAAACTTTCGGGTTAAGATACGGTAACCCTAATAGGGAGTCGAGCGTAGGACTGACATTCTGACCTCGTAAAAAATTACGGTCGAGAAGCCACCACAATGATCTCCATATGCGGATCGGGAATAGAGAAGATTGCTGTGAACGTGCGAGAAGCAATTGCGAACAAAATTCCTAGAAATCGGTAGATTGTTTTTAGACTTATCAGTCATGTAAAATTAAAGATTATTTATGTCAATAGACGTTTTCGATGTCACGGCCTTGGCCACGTAGCTAGGGTTTGCAAGGAAAAGGAACTTTATTCTTTCTGTAGCAAGGAGGGGCATCTGGCGAAGGATTGTCGGGTTAGGAAGGACAGTGGTCCTCCTTCCTTCATTAACTGCTCTCAAGCCCGGAAGCCGGCGAATTACGATTGCCTTTCCGAGATATAACCCGCGTACAAACGTGCCCGGGAACTTAGCGGCAGAATAACTAAATAGGGGGATTAAATGTTTCCCTGGATTCCAGGTATTCGTTTCGTCGATTTATGCTTTGTGTTTTGTTTGTTAAATTTTCAATTTTATGTTTTACGAATTATGTTATTTTTGGTGCGTTACAAGGTGGGTGTCTTTCCCTCGGGGTCAAGATGTGCACATGCGAAGGCCACGGCCCAAGAAAGAATACTCAATATAAACTAACATTCGGTATAAAATAAGGGCTAAAAATAAGGTAAAATATGAATCCTTCTACCAGGTTATTTGCGGTGACTTTCTGTATACAATAAATATTTAAATAACACGCTCAACCGATCATAACTTAACACATTAAAAATATACTGGAAATATAACAACTGACGTGGTGGTCTTTAAATCGAACCGATCGACGTAAAGTATAAAATTCAATGCGACATAAACGAACCCATCACAAAAACATTCATCGATGTTATTATTCAGGTTAATTCATCGGATGAAAATACCATAAAAAAACATAACGGGATTTTTTCAAAAAATACAATAACATTTAATATTAAATCTTACATATAGATGCGTATGTTTGTGGCGGGTTCTGTCTGTCCGTTTGCAACTGCATCACGCGAGAACCAACCGACCGATTGATTTCAAATTTTAAGGATACATTTGTGTTATTCCAGAGAAGATTTTAAGTTATAGATCGGGAACCTAATCCCCTTGAGGGTTAAAATATTAAATATATATATTAAACAAAATAAAATTAATCCTTTACTTCGTTATATATCTGTCACCATGGCAACAGAAACATAACAAAGCAAAACAAGAGATAAATAAAAAATAAAAAAAGATGACAGCCAAAAAAAAAACATTGCTCTTTAATATAGAATAATTACTAATATAAGATTAGCGTACGGTGTAATAGTACAATATAGTGTTAGAGTATCTTGTATATAGTACAATCTTTTTTTTTTCAATTTTTTTAAGTCTACGACACTCCCAGTAACGTAAACATTCCAACGCGGGATCATTCATATAAATCGGTTCAGCCGTTGAACTGCTACAGTGGAACAAATATACACCCTCAAATACATTTCACACTTTTTTGGGCAGTCGTGTACAAACATTAACTTTACATTACAAACATTAGTCGAATACATTAACTTAATGAATATCTGTAAAATATTTAATATTCTCACAACCATGAGGATAACGCCCCCTGGCTAGACGGTCGGGAGAGCGAAGCGAAATCTGACCGACCGGCTAGTTTTACTGTAAATTATTAAAAATAACTGATAACAATGAAAAAAATATACCTTTTATAAATAATTAATACCTTTTAATATTGAAAAATTATTATCATATTTAAGATTTCAATGTCTCGAAACAATCTTTGAAACTGAATTTCTTATCTGAAATTCTTAACAAAAAAAATCTGATACAGATATACATAAAAATACAAACCTTATGATAAATAGAAGCAATGAAAACCATGAAATAAAATTATAATTAAATACAATCAGCAAACGGGGATTAAAATTAAATGCTACTGTTATATATTTAAGCAATATTCTACGGCAACACGAAAAAGATTTTTATCAATCCTTATTACTAAATATCTAAACTACAAAAGCTATTCGATGAACTGATAAAAAGATCTAAAAAATTAAAATACCTACTCCTAACCGATCTTTTCAGTACTTTTTATTTTATGACGTTTTAATATTCTTTAAACCAGAATTTAAAAAAAAATCCATGTAAAAATTCCGAACGTGTATGGTATGTACACACAAGCGCGCGCGCGCATTTACTTTTGACCAATAATAATGGAATTAAGTATGGAAACTTGTGTCTGAGGGAGGATTAATTCTAGTTTCCCCCACCCGTCCACAAAAGGGGTGGACAAGTGAAAGTTGGCGTATGTAGAAGCGGTTTGACCAAACAAAATTTCATCTCTTTTATCACACGGATCGATCGGAGCAAATTTCTAATTTTACATACGGATTTTTATTTTAAATAATTTTTCCTTCTCAAATTATCAAAAATACTAGCACACATTCAAGAACTGAAAAACTGGTTTTTTTGGTACCCTAATAAGAACAACTTTTTCCTTTTTTGTACTCGAGTAAAGGATTGAATTCCTAAAAAAATTTCTAATTTTTTAAATTTAAAAATAGACCTGGAACATTTTTTTAATAACTTATTAGTCAATAATAATATCAAAATAAAGTAACATCAAAATAAATAATAATGTATTAAAGTAATAAATAATATCATTAAACAGTCGTTTAATGATATTATTAATTACTTTCTGTTCTAATCTCATAATTAGATGATTCCTTTGAAGATCCAAAATTTAAAAAAAATGACAAAACATAACATCACACTTAGATATTTTAATATCGTTAGACATTTCTAATAACGGTAATAACATTTTTGTAATTAATTGGAACATTTGTTATTAATTAAAATTAATAACAAAAATTACGTTAATTAACATAAATAATAATTTTACATTAATTACACCTACAAGATATTTTTTCCGACAAGTTTTATTAAATTAAACATAAAAAAAAATAATTACCAGTTAAGTGAAAGTACTACGCCGTTTTCTTCAATCAGAAATATTTGAAAAAGAGTAACTGATCTTTTTATTTAATAAACAACCAATTTATTAATAAAACAAAAATTAATTAAAAATGAGAAATTTCCTTTTTTCATGTAACTGTTTAAAGATTATAAATAAATCCATGAAGTAAAATCGTGTTGAAAAAATACACACGACCAAGTCGAAAAATAATGTGTCTGGAAGACCTCGGATAATCGGAATTTGTTCTTCCGAATTTTTATTTTATTAACGTAGAATTACGGTTCTATTATTCTTCTACAGAGAAAAGAATATGTATACTCTACATAATAAATCAGCCTACATGCATTTACAACCTACACAAGATGTTTCGTTCATTCTGAACTATATTTCCATGATTAAAAACTAACATCATTTTTAATCACTCATATGGGATGAGTGTGGGGGATAACAAAGAGTGATAATGTAGAGAGGTCTGATGGAGAGAAAAAAACGGAAATGACGTTGCTAAATTTTCTCAGTAAATGGCTAGAGAGTTATGACTCCGGAACCCCTTTCATTTCTCCACTTTTTTGAGATCACGATTCCAAACTTTCAAAGTCCCATATACAACTATATATAAATGCGAAGGTTTGTGTTTATTTGCAACAGCATCACGCGAGAATCGACCGACCAATTAGTTTCAAATTTTCAGGAAACATTCGTGTTATACCAGGGAAGTTTTCTGTTACTATGGCAACAGAAATCTAGTGAAGTAAAATTATTAATTTTTTTCTTTGATGAATATTTATTAAATTTTCTCTTTTTTTGAATTTTTGAGGATAGCGAACGCATCGGGGGTCCAGGAAGGCGTAATCACCTGACTAAACGGTCCCGCGAGCGAAGAAAGTCCTGTTACATAAGTCAGAATGCAAAATTTGAACAACCTTTATCCACCTAAACCTGAATTAACCAAAATACACGCCAATATATCCCCCCCCCATCAACCAAGAGAATTTACCTCGCTCCCCTTCAATGCATTTTCAACATTTCATAACCGTCTGACTGGAGACCAGAAAATATAGAACGTTGATTTTTTTGTACGATTGCCGTACTTTACCTTTCATAGTATATATATAATGACAATTAAGTAAAAATTGATTGTTATAAGGTTTAAAAACTAGTACCTTTTTTGCCCGAGTAAAATATATACGTTTACAGTTTGGTATTCTACATAAGTAATCGATTGAATCGTTAAATAATAATTATGTATCTTAAAATTACCAAATAGTATAGCTCATAAGACTAGGTAGCCGATTAAGAGAATTTAAATGCCGAAAGACGCGGAGGGTGAGCGCTTCTCATGAGACAGGTCGACGTAGAACCATTACAGTGTCCACATCAGCACATCGTTAGTCGTTAACATTTTATTATTGAATTTTATTTAACAATACATCCAAAGGGATAATAACGGAGGTACATCGAAAGAACTGTTAACACAATCTACAGATAGATTTATCCGATTAAGGGACAAAATTGCGTACAAATCTTGACTCAAAAACCTATTTAAGAGACTTCTATCTACAGTATCAATTTATCTTGAATAACCTTGGTATTACAATAAAAATAAATCAACTAACGAAACATTTTATAAAATTAACAAATAAATCTTTCTCCAAAAATCAAAAATTTTTGTATATTCTCAAAATAATTGCTGATTTTGAAATTCTATATTTACTGAATAATATAATTCAGTGGTGAAAAAATACAATCCAAAATTACGATTTTTCTAACTGTATTTTTATTTATTAGATCCGAAAATGTTGCTTTTGTTTGTTTAAATTAAAGAAGCCGATTAAGCCTTTTTTTTTAATTTTTATAAAATTTTTAATCTTAAATGACTGGATAAAAAATTAGAGGAAAATAAAACCGATAAACTGGTTCGACTACAAAATTATAAAACTTCGGATTTTTTTTTTCAATTTTCAATTTTTTAGATACATTCAACTTCCACCAACAAGCTTTAGAATTTTCCGGACGTTACTGTTGTGGTACAACTAACTTCAGCGAGGTCAACCCACCGGGTTGGTCTAGTGGTGAACGGGTCTTCCCAAATCAACTGATTTGGAAATCGAGAGTTCAAGCGTTCAAGTCCTAGTAAAGTCAGTTATTTTTACACGGATTTGAATACTAAATCGTGGATACCGGGTGTTCTTTGGTGATTGGATTTCAATTAACCATACATCTCAGGAATGGTAGAACTGAGACTGTAAAAGACTACACTTCATTTACAATCATACGTATCATCCTCTGAAGTATTATCTGAAAGGTAATTACAGGAAGTTAAACAGGAAAAATAAAAAACTTCAGCGAGGTCATTCTCAACAGTTATATCTAAGTTGTAGTTAGTTCTACAAGATTTATATTAACGGGAAAAGCTGATCTTTAACCGGTGTAAAAACTTTTCTTTCAGAAATTTAAGCCGTTTGAGAACAAACAAACATTTTACAACAGTAAATAAGTTTGTCAACGCAAAATCATTATCAGTAACGTGCTACTTTATTTGGGTTAAAATTCCCCGATCTACTGAAAATTTTCAAGGATTAGGCCTGCTGCCTGAAAAGGACTGAGATTCCTGTGAATGATGCATATCGTTTTATTTTGCGATTCCTTCCCAGGCAGATCATCCTTTCTAATAGCCATCCTATTTTCCATAATCTTGATTCTTCTCCCGATTTTTGGTTTGTAAATGTAAATTTGACTACGCTAGGTCTACGCTTAAGGAATCAGATTTGTTGAGAAACAAGAGTAATTTTGGTTTAATCTCGTGAAAAAGGCTTTCGGGGACCGGTCGGTAAGTCTACTTCCTACTCCAGTAGCCATATAAAAAAAGAATCCCAATAACGGCTTTAATATCTGTCGCGTAAATCGAGGGCTCTTATACTTTTTAATAAACAAGCTGCTATAGCTACGAAAAACGGTTGAAAATACTAACAACTGGTAATTGAAACCAATATATTTATGTTATACTTTTAAAAATATTAAGTATGACCGAACAACCTATCTTATTAAAAAGAAACACTAAAAAAATATTTAAAAAATGAAATTACTACTATAAAAAAAAACAATTGTACTACGAATACGAATGAATGAAGTGATTATTGCTTGCCAAAAATGAATGATTAGTTCATTTATATGCTTTACAAGGAACTAAAAATAATTTTAAATATAAAAATATTTCTAGGAGTTAAAACTATTTTTGATTTAATGGACTTTAAATTATTTCATACAGGAAGTAATTAAAATCAATTTACGACTAGAACATTTAATTTAACGCAATTATGATTCACCGACTTCACATTATTTAATCTATTTTGTAACAGGCTGTATTTAACCAAATAAAGAAACAAATTTTATTATTATCTAATAAAGTGTAACGTTAGAAAACAGATATAATTTGTAATAAATTAATTTTAAAACTGTATTTAAAAGATAAAAAACAATAAATGAGATTAAACCATATTTATTTTTTTCCAGATTCAATATTATATCAATATAGATCAGTGGTTCCCAAACCTTTCCGAGTCGCGGCGCCCTTATTCAATAAAACTTTTTCCATGCCGCCCTACTCTAAGTAAACGTATGACGACTATTCCTAAGTAAGAGATAAAAATAAAACTCATGTAATTTCATTATTTTTTTACTTTATTAACATTAAATTAATAATTATAAATGTCTTGGTTCAATTAATTATGAAGCTTTTACAATATTTCGCGGCGCACAGTTTGGGAATCACTGATATAGATTATTCTTAAATCTTTATTACTGTATGTATACAATTTTTTGTTAGATTTTACCTCGTACATATACATTATTATTTCACGTATTTAAAGCTTTTTTTTATATAACAGAAGAGGAAACTAATCCCATATTTCTCTCTCTGAGTACAGCCGAAATACAAAACGCAACACTTTTCGTCGGAAGAAGTAATAATCTGTTACTTTTCACTATCTGCCCCGGCCTTTCTTATAAATGTGACGCGTGTAAAATTCCTGAGGAATAAGATGTACCGATTAGAGTTGCTTTCTCTCAGAATCGCGGACGTTATATGATCAGTCCCCGCAGAAACAAAACGGTGTCACTTGTAGAGTGAATATCAGCTGCTGCGTTACGGTAGCCTTAGAATGATGAAACGCAAAATTATATTAAGCTCAGTGAAAAAATCAATGGATAATTATTCCGCTCCTCAATTTTTCTAATCGGGCAAAGCACGAGATGCTTATTGATGTCTTGACGATATCGATGCAGAATTCGGAAGCGATTTGCGACTAGTTGAGGGTCAATTGCAGGTTAACGATTACGAGACCTTTGCATCGTATTACACAAATAACTGTGCACTTAATTACTTCATAAAGAGGAATAATGAATAGAATAAATACCTAAATTCCTTAAGACAAAGTACGATTTGACTATTAGGTAGACAACACTACACTTCCGGAAAAACATATGAATCAATCAAGTCATATTCACGCGATTAAAATGGAATCGTCGGTTTTCATCTCGCTTTTAACTCGGCAAAGACTTTTAAATTCTTAAATATGTTTTGTTTTAAATCCTCAACTGAAGAGGAATTCCCATATCATCATTTCTTGTCTGTTTCCTTCTAAAAAAAAAAAAAATAAAAAAAATGTTCGTACAGTTACGGAGATAAGGATCACTGAATATACAACATACGAAATGTATTTTGAAGTAAATAAGTAGTAGAACCTAAAAATAAATAGGCGTATTATATTCTTCATTTACTTATTACAGTGTGATGAAAATGATCCAGATATGAATTAAAATAACGGATGAATACCCGTTTGAAATTAAAAAGGAGTGTAATTAAGATATCTTGTAAAGCAGATAAATTGTTTTCAATAGATTCTTCTTATCACAAAACTTTTAATATTCTATAAATGAATTTTAATATTGGAGTTAAAAAAAAACCTGAAGTATTCAAACGATACGAAATAATAAGCGACAAAAAGATTCGGTAAGCACGTACACGATCGTTAAAATAAGGTATTTCTCACCCGACCCAAACGTGTTTCGAGATCGTTTTTTGGAGCGGCGGTCGATCTACTATGTATTATAAGGTCATTAATTATACAATTTATATAATAATAACGACAACTACAGATAGTATTATGACGCATTTGGTAAAACGTATAGGAGGCTAATTATACAGACGGCACATAATTACCGTTATCTGATATGTACGGCGATGATAAGATGTAATATATGTTTAAAATATATAATACATGGGAAAGGTGACCTTGAACAGAACAAAATTTACTGACATTAATTTCTGACAATAAAGTGATTATTACTTCCTTCCCTTTTTTTTTTAGAGGACATATACACTAGTATAATAACACTTGCAGAGTCGTAAGGTCTTTTAATTAATTTAAAAAATCTCTCAAAAATTGAATATTTACTTAACCGACTGTTACAATAAAAACGGTAACTGTCCCGAAGTCCCCAAAAGCACAATAGATGGAGATCAGTATCTATACTGAAAAATAAAAACCTGCGCATGCGCAAAAGTACTTTTAACACAAAATTTATATCATAACAAGATAAATTATAAACCAAAAGTATTTATTATTCAGCCACCTAATTTTATCTCAGCCATAGGTTGGACATAATATGGGTAAAATATTAAGAGCGGTCTAACATGACCCCTCAATATTTTGTATTTCTCGATATTTTGAGATCCTCAAATTCAAAATTACTAATATATACATATATATATATATATATATATGTGTGTGTGTGTGTAAGTGTGTGTGTGTGCGCGCGCGCGTTCATTTATTTAACTAATTTATTTTTGGTAACGATATTCCACTTAAAATACTACATGATTTGCTAAGCGTAAATTTATTGAGGATTTATCAATTTTACAATGTTGTATAGGTAATTACACAGAGTGGCGCATAAAATGTTCCAACATTTTCTTTGGCAATAATTGTTTAAGTTAATAATTGTTAATGTGTTTTATGTTGGCAGAAGTGACAGCAGTTCATGAATATTAGTTTCTTCTCTTTTCGAGTGCGCTGTTTGTGTGTCGTTCGAGATGGCTGACATCTTGAAAAGGAAGACTGATTATTGAACAGCGCGTTCAAACTGTTGTTTAAACACGCTTTCAAGACTGTTGTTTTTTAATGAAACTAAAAGTGTGGTGACGGTACAAAGACGGTTTCGTGCACATTTTCAAACTTGGTTGTCACCCTCATTTAAAATAATACGTAGACTTTACGAAAAATTTAATAGAGATGGTTCATTGAGAGTAAGCGCGAACGGTCTGTCGATGTTCGTTCGTTCACAGAATATCAAAGCTGTCAGAACAGCGTTGTTGAGGAACCCGGGAAAATCAACTAGAAAAGCAGTAATACAACTTGGGATTTCTAGGCGATCTGTGAAACGAATTAAAAAAAACTGATTTGTATCCGTACAAAACAACAGGTTGCCTACATTAACGGTCAACAACAAACATCAAAGAATGGTAATCGCTGAACGAGCTGTGAACAAAGACGTATTGTTGAACAATGTTTGGTGTTCAGATGAGGTACATTTTCACGTAGATGGGGTTGTTAACAAACAAAATGTGCGTTTTTGAGCTTCCGTTCACGAAAAGGTGCATCAATCTCCAAGGATTATGGAACGGGCCGCTACCTCATGTCACGGAGTAATAGGACCATTCTTTTTTGAACAGACAGTGAACAGTGAACGTTATCTGAACACGCTGCGTAATAATTTTCTCAGCTTCTTGCAAAAGGATTTCAATTAGAAAACGAATGGTTCATGCAGGATGGAGCCAGACCACACAAGCTAATGTTGTTTTAGACTTTCTGCATGAAACATTTATCGCAAATGTCATTTCAAATCGATTTCTAATCGTTTTGCGTGAAGACAGGGCTAGCCGCCGAACAGTAATTTTTTTCCGTGTGATTATTTTCTTTGGAGATTTCTAAAGGAAAAGATTTTCTCTAAACTTCCTCGTACAGTTGGAACTGCGAGTGTTAATCATCAAGGCGTGCAACGAGATAACCGAGGATATGTGTTGTCGATTTATTAACAACATAGGAGTTCGTGTTGAAGAATTTGCTTATAACGGTGGTCATACTGAACATGTGATAAGTAAAACATAATCTCCAGGTACATAGTAAAAACGTTGTATTTCACTTTTCTGTACTGCGATTCATATAAATATTTTTTTTAACAAAACCAAATGTTGGACCATTTCGTGTGCCACCTGTATAATCAATAAGATCAGCATCATTTTACAGTTATACCGCAACAATTCAACTGAGTAAGAATCAATAATTTTTCGGCTTGTACCTCTTTGCACAATAGTTTTACAATATATACAAAAGTACAATAATTTTTTGTACTATTAGTAATGCCGTCTGTTAACGGAAAAAGTTCCCAGTTTCCTACAATGCACAGCAACGAACCTTTTTCTTACTCTTATTAAATAAATACCCAGCTTAATTTTTTTATGTAAATTTTTAAAAATAATTTCCTTTTCATACAACTTATTTTCAAAAAAAAAATTTAATCAAAATCAAATAGCCGTAATGCTGAAGTACCTCTCGACAAATTTTCAATCGAGTTAAGATTTAATTTTGCTAAACCTACTTCGACCGATTACAATCGACAATTCCGTTTGGGTTCTATATATTTATTTACTTTATAAATTCAATTTCGTTATAGAACTCGATATGTTAAATTCAATACAAAATAAATCTATAGTATATAGGACGACCGGTTAAAATTATGAGTAAAAAAATAAGCATATCACTTCAGATATTTAAGTTACATACATGTTAGAAACAGTAAATTCTTTATAAACCATAAATACTCCAGGTACACGATGTACCTGGAAAGAAATTACATACAATTTTACCCTTTGTAATATACTTGTATTTATTAAAATAAAGCAGAACAACAAAAGTTATAATTTTTAGTCAAAATAAACTATAATAATTAAATACAATGTTATTTCATCGAGATGTTCGTAAGAGATGTATGTCTGTAACAAACAAACCACGCCTACAATGATATACAAGACTACCTGTAACATCAAAAGGAGTTATATTGGACGATCTTTAATATCAAAAATATGTTAAATTTAGTACCGCTAACAATAAAATGTATTTCACAACTCTACATACTAATAATTAAAAACATTAACATATTATATCAGTGATTTCTTTTGATAATTTAAGAAGACACTTATCTTTAAAACATAGCCGCAATATTTCACTTTATGTTTAAATTACACAAAAAATAAATTAAACACTCAAAACCAAATATTGAACAGTAACTTGGTTAATACTCTGTAACGCATTGTAAACGGAAAACTTAGTGTAAACCGCGCTCAAATAAGCATTCAAACATTCGGTATGTAATAAACTATACTGACAAACAGTATAGTATGGCATACGAACGTAAACGAATGATGAAGTTATAATGTTTTTGCGTGTGTCCTTAGAATATAAGATAACACTCTGCGGAAAATATTATTAATTTCGATTTTAATAATACTCAGCAACTGAGGATACAACAATGACCGTGAAGAATACATAAATTAAGCTTGCATCTCCTTAACGTAGAAAAAAATGAATGAATGCTGTAATCCGTAGAAGGTAAATTATTCTTTATGGAAGGAAAACAATTACGATTTTTTATTAGTCGATATCGTGTTGTTAACTAGTTACAAATTTTACGTCATGACATTAATAATAATAGTAAATAATAGAGTAACGTTAGTTAAAACGCAAAGATGTTAAACAATGTTGTATAAATGTCTTGCATCTTTAAAAATTCCTGTCCAGTAATGGAATTTGTTATTATTTGAATATTTTCTCAATCGATTAGCTTTAACTAGTTTTATAGACGATTACAACGTTACAGTTAAAACAGATTAAAATTTTTAACACTACTGATTGTCTAAAATATTGTATATTTTAAATTTTATTTTGAAAAAAAATTTTTTCTTCACAAGGTATAAAAAAATTCTGCATATACTTGAATAAAACACATAACTCATATAGATAATACGATTCGGTTATTCAATATAATATTAAACAAATCATATGCTTACGAAAAACTGATGAGGCACTTAAGGAAAAACAATGATTTCTAGCGCGAGGTATTTCTGTTACACAAAATACCGTAAAAGAAATAAAGGTAACACACAAAGGTATAATAATAAAGTTAGATGAAACTACGGATAGGTCTACTGTACGCGTATAGATGACGATATATAATCGCACACAGATTTCGAGAATAGATGAGAACTTTATGAGACCTATCAAGCACTCTTTTATATTTATAAAGTAACAAATCAGTATTGACTGGTGATTTAAACTGGGATCAAAAGTAAAAAAAAAAAAAAAAATACCTATTTAAGTAAAAAATACCAGACATTTAGAAATACATGAAAACATTCCTGTTCAGCATTCTTAACAAATAATTTTTGATTCTCAGAGAAAAATCAACAAACTCATTTATATATCACCAAAAACAAAAAAATGAGGTGTTTAAGTCAACTGATAAGGCTCAACCAGAATAAAAATTATATCAAAAATATTCCGGTTTAAGAAAAAGCGAGAGAAATATAAACGGGTTATGACCCCCTCACACTAAATGTGTATGTATACATATGCCTACCATGTGAATGAAGGAAAGAGAGCTAACAACCTCGAGACTGGCGCTGATAGCAACTCTTCTCTTAATAATACTGAAAATTTACTTAATCACTCAGCTACACATTATAACATTTCCATAAAACTAAACCAATTAGTGTTTACCGACGTAATACTTTATTCCTGTGTTAGAAATATAAGTAATATATTTTCAAAATATGGATAATTACTAATAATAAAAGAGACAGCATCGTCTTCACACCTGATGATCGGATTGATTCCCTAACAGGCCGTTGTATGAAGCGAAATTTTTGTTGTCCCAGTCCTGGACCGAGGCAATCCCTCAAAAAGACGTATAGAAAAGAGTGGAGGGAGAAATACATGAAAAGCCGATACATATGTGTCAAATACTAAAATCTACAACCTACACCAAATAAAGTAAAAGACTAATTTACGATTTTTAGAAAAGAAACCCGCAAAATTTAATTAGAATAAGAGCTGATAAGCGCTAATATGGGCATTATATCCTGCCTTCTACTGAGGGTAGAGTCATGTAATAGTTTGCTTTACGACCGATTGATTTCCTACTGTATGATAAGAAGTCTCTGGACATTTAGCGAAGCTTTCTAGATTTAGGCTTGCAGCGTACTTTGTTCATATATTTACAATTTGTTATATAACAATCTCCAAGATAATAGATGTTTTTGATTAGAAGTAACAACAGAATGGTGACAGAGGGTAGTGTCAAGCAGAAGTGAGCGTTAAACTACTCGCAGTTTGGGCAAGCTAACTATCAATCGGAAAAGTCGATTCTTTTCAGACACATCTCACAAAAAAAGCGGGTTTTACGTTAAATTATACGCACCAGGCGTTCTTACGACTGTACAAATCCTTAAGTATTACCAGACGGCAATCGTATTCGCTTTCTTTCTGAATAATGATGTTCACACGATGCGATGAAAACTATTACTTGTAGGTCTAAATATCACTACGGTTTCAGTAGGCTTGGAATTCAAATATTTATTAGTATATTCAGCTTAGTGAAAAAAGTTAAGGGGAAACTGCTTCAAGAAAAATTTAATTTCTCTAATAAGCCCGGTACGGGATGCCGGTCATTCTTGATGATACCTAGAACGATGGTAGTTACTTGTTTCTCACGTCAGGTCTCTAGATATAAAAACGCCGCCTACTTTTATTCTAGTTGGACTGCGTCATCTATCGATAAACACACAGTAAAATATTAGTAACGATAGTTAGAAGGAAACACTAAAAAAGTACGAGGGACTGTTAAAATAAAAAGTGCGTGTACTGGCAAGATCGTCGAAACGGAAATGTTTTCATTCGTTAACATCGATTCTTAATAATATATTTTATTAACTATCAAAATAAAAACCTGTTCTTTTTCTAAAATAAAAATATATTTCGACGAGAAAACCTCACAACACTCTTTGTAAAAGATCGCTAAAAGTAGTTAGCAGAAGTACAGTCTGAAAAATGTGCAACAGATAAATATTACAATATAATACAAAGTATAGTAAATTCACCGAAAACTTCGTCGTTAAGTACTTTTTATAATACTCTTGTTCATCAACAGTTTTACAGTCGAGTAAATGAATTAGAAAAGTAAGATAAGCAAAAAGTATTTTACACTGAAATTAGCAGCATAAAGTAGATAGACATTAATACAAACGCGTTTCCTTCTCTTAATCAAGAACAAAATCACCCACCATCGTTGCAGACGCCACCGTCTTTATCGTCATGATGCCTTATACGGAGATATTACACAGTACCAGATTACAGTTTAAACTCCTACACGTAACATTACATTATATACACATGCGAAACCACTGATGTAACAAAATAACATATATAAACGAATAGCTTACTACAGATACGAACAGATTGACAAAGAGAAAAAAAATGAAGGTAATTTTCTTTCAACACGTTTAACATCTTAGTATGTACGAACACTACCAAGCTAACACTTTTTTCATTTACATCTGTTTCAACAGATAAAATAAACAATTCAGCCGGATATAAACAAAGCCTTTTAAAGAAAAGAAATACACTGCGATAAAATCGTACGTAAATTAAGAATAACAAACAGAATCGCAACATTCGTCGGCATAATTAATCCGGTTTACTACAACCATCCCTAAAAATTGCAAAAAATTCCCGAAACAAGTTTTTCCTGTTAGAAATGTTTTTTTAAAAATATTTTTCCAAACTGTACCTCCAACGCGTAAATAAAAAAAAAATACATGCTAAAGATGGACGGAGATATCATTTAAAATATTACTATTAAGATTGTATGAACTCTGTTCATTCGTTTTCACATCTTTGAAAAAAACTTACTAAAAACATTTGAAACATGAAGATCGTAAAAAAAAAAAACAAAAAAAAAACGTTTTGCCAATAAGGAGCGGAGTATACGTTTGAAATTTAAAAAAAAATTTAAAGTGTTACTGGAGTAAAGTTCTTGCTAAAATACATTTTAAAAAACGATAATTACTTTTCGTCGAAAGGACGCGGGCCTCCAGCAACAGTTATTTTCGAACAAAACTATAATTTTAAACAAATTTACGGTGATGTTGTATAATGATTTAAGAGGCCCGGCTGTATCGAGAACCAACTTAGTCCGAAATTTGGTATTTTTTTAAACCACCAGATAGATATATAGACGTAGTTGGCGATCGAACCGCAGAAATATCATATGCAACAATTTAAAAAAACGTCTCTCGCATTCATAACCAATAAAATAAAAGTTAAGAAAATACCTTTAACTTTTATTGAAGAAGTTAAGAGGTTTACTTCCCTTAAAGGAAGTTAGGATTCCCTTAAGTTAACTCGAAGTGAAATCCTGGGGCATGAAAGAATCAACGGTAAGGGGAAAAGGGCTGACAGTGATAAAAGGACGATCTATTGACAGAAGGATCGCGAATCGAAATAAGCCGGCCTAGGTTATCTCAGTTGCCTCCGTGCGATCGGCAGCCGACCGTACGCGTAAATGTAAGTGTATATCTTAACCTAGACGGAAGCAGCACATTGTTGATGAACCGTTTTCAGTGAATCGGTTAAAAATGAAACATGACCAAAGATATTAATGTAACTTGCAAATCTTCTAACCCTTTCTCGATTCACAATATACTAAAATAAAACGCCCGAAATTACGAGTAATTGGTTATCCTCAATTCCTTTTAATATATGAAAATAAAAACACCTTGAAGTGCATAATTAAAAAATAAACTGAATAACTTTGTTGTGTATAGAAACGCCAAAGCGAAATTTAATTTGGTTAGATGTTTTAAATCCTTTATCAACTTTTTAAGTCAGAATATTCCGGAAGTTTTCCAAAACTTATGCAATGATATCTTTAGAATCTTTTCGAACTTAGAGATAACACCTTATTGATTTTTATTAGAAAATAATACAACAGATTTATAGATATTCTTATTAATAAAGATTGCGTTTGCGTTTAGTTTTATTATAGTAATAACTAGTCCACCCGTAATTTAAGTAACTTGTTTAGTTTTCAAGTGTTGAAAATGTTAAAAACGTTTCCGATACATCGACTCAGGACAGTTCAATGAGAAGCTATTGTTCTAACCACTTAGCTACAGGGAAAATATTGTCGCGTGTTCGCGGCTCGATCAGGATATTGAGAGATTTGACAACTTAAAATGTTTATATTATCATAACTTATTACTTTAAGAACATAAACAAAATAAGACTAATCAATAATAATAATGACAATAATAAAACAAATAATAATAAAAGTAATCCCAACTAATATTAGTGTACGGTGTCTAGCTCTTGATGGATACGGCAGGGTTTTTCTTGCTCCGTGTATTTGCAGTTATTATTACGTTTTTTTTTTCGTTCTTTTGTGTTCTTTTTTTTAATTGCTTTGTTCCGTTTTTATTGAGTTTTGTGTTTCGTCACAGTTTGTTTTGTTTACGTTAACCTATATTTGATTGTATCTCTTTCACTTATAGTCTAACAGTAAGTAACTCACCGAACTGGAGTACAATTTTCATGTACTGGAATTATTTGTGACGTCAACTTTATCGCGTCGAATTCACTCCTTCACTTCGCGTAGAAATTCGCTCTTCATTGACCTCCTCGCAGAACACTCTCGCTTCAAATTCGCATAACTTTTCGCAAAAATCTATCTTAGCACTCCCTCGTAGACTGACTGTCAGCTGGTCTTTCCCGTAATATTTACACTCCTCCTATCCTCTGTACCAGCAGGACCGGACCCAACTCGAAGCGTGAGAGTGATCGTCCGCCCCCACATTTTCCCATGAAATTTCTACCCGGTCCGGTAATTCTTCTCACAAAACATCTGTTTAGGTGTGTCAGCGGGCAGTATTACAAAGGACGATTGTTAAACGGACCTGTTAACCTTACTAAAAGGGTTTCTTTTAGCCCTTTTCTGGATTTCTCCCATTATTATATTTTCTACTACTTTCTTCTTAATTGGCAGGAATTCGTTACTCAGGTTCATTATACCGGTCTTGTTACAATATAAAACATGTAAATTGTTTTTTAATTTAACAAGTAACATGTAATAAAATAAAAATGATAATACGCATTTCTTCATCTATCTTTAGTTTTCAAAGATAAACATATATATATATATATATATATATATATATATATATATGCAATCACTCGATCGATTTTATAAATCCGACAATATATAAATATGTACATATGTATTTCATAATTCGGGAAAACTAGCATAATTAGAGAAACAAAATGACGTAAATTTTATACGTAGAAAAATATTTTAATAACAATTGCTGAATATAATCAGCATTATTTCAGGAAATAAACAAAATGTAATACTTCAATTTATTTTTAATGTACATTATAACAAAAATAAAATTTAAAAAGAACAGCACAACGAGAAAGATGGAATACAATAAATAAAATTTATGACATAATACTTCGTAAACTTACTGCGAAGTATTTTTGAATCGTTAATTCTTTTAACTGTACAGTAAAGCGTAAATAAACTACTTTAGAACAAGACATTTGATACAGTTTCTCTTTCAGATTTCTCTTTCAAATTTAACACGTCTCACATAAAGTAAATAAGTAAACATAAATAATTTAAAACTATTGCATATAACCAAAAAAACGTGCAAATAGAAATAATAATAATAATACACAACGTTTCAACTACATGCAACAGCAACTTTACGGCAGTAAAACATTTAGCACGAAATGATTCTTTAACTGAAACTACAAAAACTGAAGTCCAAATATTCATTTTCTCCTAAAACAAGAATCGTTCACTAAAAAGTGATATTTTTTTAATCTGTTTAAATTTTAATTTTTGGAAGTCGGGACAAAATTATAAGAAAATGGTAATTATTTTGTTATAATTTTGTCCCGACTCGAAAATGTAATTGTTAATTAACAGCTAATTAAATCGAGCATCAATTTAGCGTCGTCTTCAAACGCGTGAATTTTTTTAATGAGCTTATTCAAAAAATACATTTTTAAATAAGAAAGTGTTTATATACGATCGCGCGCTCGCTCGCACACACAAACCGTCCTTATAAAAAAAAAAAATGCAAGCAAAGAATGATCAGCAGATGCGAAAAACCAGCAACTTAATAATAATATTAAGAAGAAGAAAAGAATGCAAAGGAATGACGTAAATAGAATATTACCCTGAACGAGAGCTAAGGATTCTCTCTGAAATGCGGGTGATAGTAGTTTTTTTTACCTCGGTACAAGTTTTCCTATAAATTCTGTTGAATGATCGTGTGAAAATGCTTTAAATATAACGTCATCGGATATATATCGATCATTACACTTCAAAAATCCAGTATTACTAAGCGCAATTATGAAACTACAAATTATCGATAGAAAAAAATATAATTTCGTTGAAAAATATCTCCCGCTTAAAGTTTTTAGAAGAAAGGGACCATCAGGGACTACCAGAAGAACTCAGTCGAAAAAATAAAAGAAGTATTATAGAAATTAATGCATTAAATAAATACGGCTACTGCAGACTTCGTTAAAACGTATATACATCTGTACCAGAAGGTGTAGGACAAATTTAAGAGACTGATTCAGGACATACAAATAAACAATAAAAGTTCATGTTGACAAATACCCTACCACGCTTTATTTTCCCCTCATCTATTTTAATGAGATATTTTAATGGAATTCTCTAAACGAGTACCCGACAACACTGTTTGGGAAATGAATAAGTTTGAAAATGTTACTTTCCAAATTGAAAATTACAAAATGGCGTCCAGTTAAATTTTTAATTATTAATAGCTCCGTTAATATTAATCTTAATGAATTATTATTTATTAAATAAAATGTTGTTAAGCCTTTCATTATGAATAAAATGGCATCTTATTTGTTCATATCTATTGATAAACACTTGAGGTATGGCTGAAATTTCTTTACGCGGTTCACAAAAATTATGTAATCTGACAATTACGTGCCTAGTTTTACTATTACTAATAATAGAGATTATTATTAATTCGATTAGTAAAATAAGTAAAAGCAGGCACAAAATTGACAGACTTGATCATATTTGACAAATTTTATTAAAATATCTCAATAAATTATTACTGAACAAAAAAATATGGCGGACAAAAGGAAAATGAAGCGAAATAGGACATTTGTCAATGAACTTCTTTATTTTGATGCCCTAAATCAGTCCCTTAAATTTGGCAAATGCTACCGGGACACGCCGTGAATAAATAAATAAAATAAAAACCAAACGAATCGAATTTAGAATATCCTGCTGTTTCTACAGCTTCTAAAATTACAATTTTGATGTAATTTCAACTCTGTATAAAATAGACTCAAGTTATTAACCCCGACGACTGACCGATGAAATATATACAAAGCACGTTCGATTCCTGGCAACAGTAGATGTGCGATTGTGATTACCTCATAGTTGTCTTAAAATAAATACCGGATAGACATCGACATCGCATAAATAATACGCGGATTTTACATTTTCAGTAGAACAATATCATTTAGTAAGCTGAAAAAGAAGCAGCGGCAAGTACAGGTGTACCTCTTTGTGAAATAATTTTAATATATTTTAACAATTTAATCACGGTATAATTTGAATTTTATATAAGTCGATCCAGACCCGATTTTCAACAAAAATAAACGGTTCTTTTTCGGAATCCGACAACCACTTTTTTCAATTATTTCTTCCAATCAGTGAGAATTTGGAACTTAGCCTACACACTCGCGCTAACCTTGACTAGCGAGCAAAGCGAGAGTAGGTTAAGTTTGGTTAGATTATATTTATAATTTCTCTGCAAATATCTCCAAATATCCATTGATTTGGAAGAAAAAATTGACTGTCAGATTCTGAAAAAGTACCAGATAAACATATAACATACCACTATAGTTGATGTCACTCAATTATAAAATCGAATAATACGTTTTTCCAATTATTTTAAAACCTCTGGTTTATATATTTTCTTACTTAATTAACTATTTAATAATAGATCCTAAAATAAATTTTATCGTTAAGATTGAAATTTTGGTGTATTTGTATGATGCAGGCATCGAATTATAATTTTTTTATTACTTTGAACTGTAATTAAATTTTTTTTTTTAAATAATATTAATAATTAAGGAAATCCACCTTACCAGCACATTGATATGAACTGAAGATCTTTCGGCTTACTTGAAAGCCATCATCAGGAGATACAATTATTGCGTTAAGAGTTAAACCGGACAGTCATGATTTTCACATTTTACTGAGATCTTTTAAATTTTTAACTTTAAAAGGCTTTCAAGTAAGCCGAAAGATCTTGAGTTCGTATCAATGTGCTGGTAGGGTGGATTTCATTAATTGTTATTTAACACATCAGCGGTACCAAGTTCGAGAAATTAATAATACCTATTATTAATTTTACGCATAAGAAAATATATGGGTTTTTTATCACCAAAAACTGCGGTCATTCTAATCGTCGCAGCGCAAAAACTAGTAATTAAAAATCTTTATAACAGAAAATCGTTACAGGTATTTATTTATTTGGAGTTAAGATTATCTAAAAATTATATACAGTAAACTTACTAAAAAAAAAGTCAAAAATGTCACATGTCATTCATTTAAAAATAAATAAATTTCAAATAATATAGCATCCTATTAAAGAAAATTCTGGATCTAGGCGTGCGAAGACGCACGAACGGAAGTACAATAAACTAGAAAAGCGAATATAAATGTTTACAAGCGAATCCATGAGATTAGAACCGTTAATTACTACATAATAGTACAAAGTGTCAAAGAAAACACATTGAAAATGCATAACTTTTAATCGGTAAACGAATACACATACAAGTATTTTCAAGGGCAGAACGATCCATAAAAAAAGAATAACAAACCGATTATTTATAAATTTAAACGTATATTGACCTAGAATGATTTTGAGGTACCAAAAGGTTAAGTAATTTAAATTAACAAATGAACCGACCTTTAATCGTCAAAAATAAATATATACACGGTTGAGATATCAGCCGAATGTTTTGTTTTTTTTTTTAAATTAAGTTTCGTATACAAATCAATCGATTGTACTAGACATACATGATGAAAGGTGATTGCATTCGATAAACACCAGAAAAAGTGAGAAAAAATGATGAAGGCATCTGAAAAACAGGAGATTAGAAAATTAAAGGCAATTGCTAAAGAGAGTGGATAAGGACAGAAGCTTAAAACAATATTTAATTTTAAAGCGAGCTGACTGGAACATAAGAGGGGTCCGATACTACCGTGTGTCAAATGGACAGAGTCCCGTCTGTCAAGCTAATTTGCATTCATTTGACTGGAACATAGGAGGATTGATTAAACCGTTGTTAAAAAGTAGAATGTAATGCGTATTCGGTAAAAGGTAAATAAAAAAGAAAAAAAAATTATGAACGATCTAAAAATAAATCGGAGTTAACAGGGAACTCGAAAATTTAGCTACGAATAGACGAGAATAAAGACGGATAATATGAAATGATGAATTATTTTACGCCAACATTCAAATCATCAGGATTTATCATTATCACTTTCACTATTTAAAAAAGCACAAGCGAAAGCATTTAAAAGCATTACTGAAAGTCAAATCGGCTTGATTTTGTTTACATTCTGCAAAAGAGATTATACTATGGATACTGTCTCAATAAATCCTAATGTCCAAATCAAATACTTCAAGAATCCAAAATTTTTATACATCATTAAGCTGTTGAAATCAAAGAACCGTAAATTCATCTTAATAAATAATTATCTTTTAAGATATTTAATAAAAAATTATTAATTACTTCATAGGGATTATTGATTTCAGAGGCAATAATGTTCTTTTTTTTTAATCGACTACATGCTACACATTTTATTAACATTATTCGATGTTCTCTTATCGGCCGACAGTGGTGTTTAGTAAATATGAGTCCAAAATATTGTCATTTATATTACAGAATCATATGACTTTTTAAAAGTAAAATAATCGAATTACCGTTCGATGAAATATCGATCGACTTAAAAAAAAATCACATTAAAATTTGATTAAATCCCTAAATAATTCGATTATTTTTTTTTACCTCGGTTTAAGGGTTAACGAAGCTAAACAAATAAATAAAAAATTAAACAATAAGTACAAGATAACAAACTGACGATTGCGACGATGATCTTACACGAAAATAACTTCAATAAAAATCCCGAGCAAAAGTTACAAATGAAATAAACCACCAGAGCCGATGTATCGATACACGTGAATGTGTATTTATGGCCAGACATGATAAAAAACAACGCGGGCAGTCTATGCGTAACACGCTTTCATTTATTTGTTTTGTCTAACGCATTTACTGCGACAATAAGTTACCGATATGAAACTATGTTGTGATACGCGTTGACGATCGTGTTATACCAACAGAAGTATCGGGAGAGCACGTATAAAGAGAAGTAGAAATATGAATGTAAAACAACGATCTGCATCGGGCAGGCGGTTAACCGAAGCCGTAGCAAAAGCAAAAGTCACAGCCGTAACCGGGAATTCTAACGATAACAATACACAGACGACCCGCAAGAAGAACGGACGATAGAAATACGTAACGGTGGTAGGTTGTTAAAAAGGTCGGGCGGCAGGGAGGAAACGGTGACCTTGATCGTAGACTGCAGGCAGACGGTCTCTCCTGTAACTCCAACGCGTCGGCCGGTTGAACATTACATACCGTACGGATGCTATGCGGAGCGATGCTGCTGCATAGCAAGAGAAGACGGTAGAGAGGGCAAAAGAAAGAAAGAGAAATACGGTATGAAAGAAAGGGAAATACAGTATAAATAAATACAGATAGAGTTTGATTCGATTACAATACGTGAGCTGAAAGTTTGCTCCTCAACAACTGCTGTGTCTACTGTACTAACAGTGCAAAAAACATGTGTCGCCTGCTCGTATTCATTTCTTTTTATTTCGAATGTTTTATATGTTGTTTTACACGATTTAAATTTATTAAATACACGTATTAATTTATACGTATTTTACTTTTGTCCTTGTTTTTATGTCGCTTATTTTACTGTAACTACAAATAAACGCTAATAGCATTAAAAGTATTTATTTTGACTTATCGTTATGGAGAAACTGATACTCTAAAGGAGTTGCTAAATCTTCGTCGCCGAAATCGTCTTCGTTTGTAGATTGATAAAAAATTCATCTTCAACATCATCAACTAAATATTCTTTATCCAAAAAAAATCTTCTAGTTTTTTCACACTTAAAAATGTGACCAGTCTTTCTCTATTATATTAGAGATTCTTTCTTCAGACGGCGTAATCGCGGCATTTAAACGTGAACGTGACGGTTTCGTTGGGCCACGTTTGTCCATATCATTTCGATGGGGTTTAGATCCGGGTGGAACGGTGGTAGGTGAATGGCTTTGTGACCGTGAGCTTCCAGAAGGCCATACAAATTATACGCCTTTGCCTTTGACTGCACAGCTAAACTAGTTTATAAAGTTCCAGTTTAAGCATTTTATTTTAAGATGAAACGGTATTTCCTTCTCCAGTAATCAAGATACAATTTCAGATTTCTTATATTTTACGGTAGGTGCCTTGTATTGATCATTATGGTACGCAACATTATCCGATTTACAACCGATCGCGGGGGTATATTTGGACTGTTTGTTTTCCACCCACTTAAAGAAATTTTCGTTGGTTTTTTGTCGTCGTAATCCCTACCTGATGTGCTACTTTTCCCTATCAGCAGAGCGTTGTTTATGAATCCCATCTCGCCGCCACCGTGCACTATTATCACTCAGTCTTCTTTTGATATAGGAGGATGTATGATATGCCCTGAACAGAATTGCCTGACCACGTTTTGTTTGAGATATGAGAAGATAAAATGTATGTTTCATCTACTTAAACAATGGGGCGTTTTTCTTCTCTGTAATGTTTAATAATTGTCTACGCTTCATAAACCACCCTGAAAACTAATAGCCTCTTTCAGTTTATTACAAATACATTTAGCTGCAGGAAGCACTTTTTCTTGCAAATAGAAATGGTAAACATTTATCGAAACAGTCTAAATCAACAATTCTGTTTTCCCGTTTATATTTTTGGGGATTTGAAACGAGCTTCATCCTATTTTTTTTTTTCTAATAAACATTCTATTTTTTTATTTTCTAATAGTTTTAACAGTCCAACCCCAAGGCAGTAGCAGTTCCCTCTGTACACCACTTTTTCACAGCAATAATAATGGCAACGCTTGGAACCGCCTGTTCTTAAATGCTTGGCCTTTTTTCCATCCGCTGATGAACGTTATAATTTCCCGAGCTTGATAATCGAGAGTTTTCAGTCTCTTCAGTTTTGATGTAAAATCCCCTTCGGAGAACACTAAAAATATGCGAGAAAATAAATATTCACTAATATTAAAATGCACCTACAGAACTATTATACTCAGAATAATACATTCAACAGAAAAACCAAAATACAGACGAGTATAAACAAATTAACTTAACGCGGCACGCACTACTTCACAATTAACTGACAAGATTCTTAATGTGTTTGTATTTTATATACAAATGTGTCATTTTATTAGTTATCGGACGATGTCATCTGATTAGGTAGTGTAATAAACACCGCTCGACCGTCCCGTCAAAGCCAGCCGACAGTTCGGTTGAAAAAGACAGGGGCTAACCTTCAGCTCACTTAGATACGAACGGTAGGCGACAGACGCTAACTGTAATACACCACAAAAATTAATTGAAGATCATCGTCAATCCTTTTCCGATGTAGAAAAAGAATCGTTAAACATAATCTTGATAAACTAAATTTAAACTTACACTTAAATCTTCTGTAACTCGAGTTTCAAATAAAATATTAAAAAAATAATAGCACTAACAGTTAATTACGTTTGAATTTTTCTGAACCCAAAAACCCAAAAGGTTCGACAAAGAATCGGCTCTAAAATCGTATTGAGATTTTCTACATCACACTACCTTATTGATAACTCAACTGAATTCGAAGGATAAGCTGAATTCGTCTAGAAGATAACTTTTATCCTGATTTTTTTTGTAGGTTTAGTAGGTATAATATGATCGGCGAAAAGTTTCTTAAACTAAAATTTAAACAATTCATTTGAATATTCCCGGTTTTTAATTCTATGTAAATTTTATTTCATTAAATTTGGAATATATTGATTATTTAAAAGACGACTTTATCGTAGACAGTACATATAATTACAACGAAGGAAAAGTTAGGAAGCCCATCTTTGCCCGTTAGGTATCTACGAGCTGCCACCGCATCGAAAACTAGAGTCGTCGGATCAGTTCACATATAGCGAATTCCCTTTCCCTACAGATTCCGGCATCCCCGGGTTTAATCAGAAGGATCTGACCCAATACCACAGAATTAAGGCTCGGAAAGAGGGAATCAAGGCAAGAATAAGGAAAAGGGAGAGAGATGGTCGGCTCACGGAAGTACAAGGAAAAATACTCTACCAAGAATAAACTCGAAGAGCATCTCCGTGCAGAAGGGGCATCCGTTCCGTTAAAACTTCTCGGCAGATCAGAACATTGTACCCAAATAAAAGCAGAAAATTACTTATCAAGTATTTTACGGCGACTAGTTTAAATATATGCCGTAACAAAGTTTTGTTCTAAAATTTAATAGCTGTCCAAGAACAGAGTTAGAAATATAAAACAACAATTTTGTCCGTCGGTATAAGCATATGGCGTCAGACTGCCAGTTCTTTCAACAAACGTTCTGCTATTTTCGGCTTCTAAAGCAAAACGGTTTTAGAACAAAACCAGATAACTTTTAACGGATTTTCCTCTCAAATATACAATTTAAGTAAGTGATTATACGCTGTTTTCTACATCAGTCGATCTCACGTTCTATTGCTAGCAAGAATCCACTTTTCATCAATTCATACGGCTCATATATTTTTTATTAAAATAGTGTAAATCATGTCTACGGTGGTAAAAGAAAAGTGAAACAAACTTCACGACGAGACACAACAAACAAGTTTTTTACTCTTTAGTAGAGCGATCGATTCAACGAAATCGCGTTTAAATAGATTTCAAATTACCGTGAAAAAAATGATTAATACATTCGAAACACTCACAGAGACAAGACTAGAAAGAAGACTCGTTTTATTCCCTTCATCGGTTGACTGAGAACGTTGGAAAAAATTTCACGTAAAGAAACATTCTAAGAGAGGAAGTTCGACGTGTAAAATCTAATCAACAGAATTACAAACAGTTTGATTTCTTTACTTACTCGTTACATACCAATTATAAATACTAAGCATTTTTCTCTTCATCAGACAAGTTAAAATTAGTAATATTTACAGTAAACAAATAAAATATAGCGAACATTAAAAAGCATAGATTATATATACTTATATAATATTATACTATGATATTACTTATATTATGATATTTATAAATAACACCATTTTTATTTATGTACTCATTTATTTTAAATTACACTTCCACATTGCTTCGATATCGTCTGTTCAATAGTACGTGATTTCGAAACGACCGACCGGATATTACACCTTGGTTTGTAAAGAATTTAACGCACCAACAAAACCAAAACCCCCTGGCGATAGATAATTTTGTACAGTTAATCACAGTGAGTATTTTACTAAATTATTAAAGATGCCGTGTAGCAATGACAAATGAATAAATGTGCTGTAATAAATACATAAATATATTTTATGAATATATAAATTTAATGTTTATACGTAGTGTTTCTATAATTTTAACTAATAAGAAACCTTCTCACGTTGATAGCTACAATAAAACCACACCATCATACACTACTCGCACAAAACTCATTTGTGGAAAAACTTGAAAGTCGTCTGACAATGAGAAAGCCGCCGTAATAAACCACTTTAATTTTAATGTTTAACACCGTCGTATAGTAAAAATCTCGACAAATCATGAAAAATAATAAATAACTTCAAATTTAACATGTTGCTGAAAAAAATATTGTATAAAATATATATTTATGTATAAATAAGTTAAAAGTTAAAATTCTTAAGCTGAGAAGTATTTTTGCCGATCAAAAAAATTACACTAATAAATCCTTTCAAAAAAGGCTAGGCATAATTTCTTAAAGATAGAGTACTAGCAACAATTGCTGAACTTTCGGGAATTATGTATAGCGTAAAATTTGACCCTTCTCCCCATCCCGGTGATAGTTGAATATTATTATACACCTTATCCAATTTTTAATTATTATTTCCTTATTTATTTATTTTTGTTATTTAAAAAAGGGGTTCTTCTAGTCGTACTTTAGATATCATAAACAAAAAACTGTGGCCGACTCGACACGAGTTACAAATCACTGGCATAATTATTCTAATTTCAGGTAACAAGCATATTATACCAAGCTAGGCTAGGTAAAAATGAGGAATAAAGTAGTTTCCGTTGTCTTCTTCACCGAGCCGATATATATACTGTCGCACATAGGCAACTACAAAACGAACAGCCATCTTATTCTCAGAGAGAGGAACGCTGAATAACGCTTCTTGTATTTTAGGAGCTTTACATGCGTTACATTCGTAAGAAAGACCGAGACAAATGAACAAGCCTTCCGACGAGAATTAATCAATTTTTTTTTGTCTTCAGTCATTTAACTGGTTTGATGCAGCTCTCCAAGATTCTCTATCTAGTGGTAGTCGTTTCATTTCAGTATACCCTCTACATCCTACATCCCTAACAATTTGTTTTACATATTCCAAACGTGGCCTGCCTACACAATTTTTTCCTTCTACCTGTCCTTCCAATGTTAAAGCGACTATTCCAGGATGCCTTATTATGTGGCCTATAAGTCTGTCTCTTCTTTTAACTATATTTTTCCAAATGCTTCTTTCTTCATCTATTTGCCGCAATACCTCTTCATTTGTCACTTTATCCACCCATCTGATTTTTAACATTCTCCTATAGCACCACATTTCAAAAGCTTCTAATCTTTTCTTCTCAGATACTCCGATCGTCCAAGTTTCACTTCCATATAAAGCGACACTCCAAACATACACTTTCAAAAATCTTTTCCTGACATTTAAATTAATTTTTGATGTAAACAAATTATATTTCTTACTGAAGGCTCGTTTCGCTTGTGCTATTCGGCATTTTATATCGCTCCTGCTTCGTCCATCTTTAGTAATTCTACTTCCCAAATAACAAAATTCTTCTACCTCCATAATCTTTTCTCCTCCTATTTTCACATTCAGTGGTCCATCATTGTTATTTCTACTACGTTTCATTACTTTTGTTTTGTTCTTGTTTATTTTCATGCGATAGTTCTTGCGTAGGACTTCATCTATGCCGTTCATTGTTTCTTCCTAATCCTTTTTGCTCTAGGCTAGAATTACTATATCATCAGCAAATCGTAGCATCTTTATCTTTTCACCTTGTACTGTTACTCCGAATCTAAATTGTTCTTTAACATCATTAACTGCTAGTTCCATGTAAAGATTAAAAAGTAACGGAGATAGGGAACATCCTTGTCGGACTCCCTTTCTTATTACGGCTTCTTTCTTATGTTCTTCAATTGTTACTCTTGCTGTTTGGTTCCTGTACATGTTAATCCAATACGAGTACATACAATGTCTATACTCAAGAGAGAAAAATAAGAAAAGTTCAATAATTATTTTTTAAATCGGTAAAACCATTTAAAAAATCAGCACGCAAACCTTTTTGTTAATCATTACTTTGTAATCGGTTAACTACTTTGTACAAAGTACATTGATTGTACATTAAACCGTACCTGAGATACAAAGCTAGACAACACACCAGTATACATATAGAAATTGTTTGAACGAAAATGTTATTTTTAGTAAACAAAAAGAACCTTCAATAAAAAAAAATCCTAGTATAAATGATAAGAATATTTGATTTCTATAACATACTACAAGAGAGAATAATGAAACGAAAATAAATTATTACAACCTGAAAATAAAAAAAATCTCCAATAGCTAATATATACAAGTACGATAGTTTGTGGCGGGTTCTGTCTCTCCGTCCGTTTGCAACAGCATCACGCGTGAACCAACCCACCGATTGCTTTCAAATTCTCAGAATACATTCGTGTTATCCCAAGGAAGATTTTAAGCTATAGATCGAGGCCCTAGCCCCCTTGGGAATGAATCCGGTGGTTTTAGGGTCAGAGGGTGTTGAAACGCGAAGCTGTGTCGAAATTTTCCGAAGTCGAATCATGGTACCCATTACAACAGGTAGCTTTTCTTATGAAATCTAGCTAATAAGCCTTCAAGAAATAGAAGTAACCTTTCTTTTCATTCAAATTCTGCTAAAAGAATGAAGAGTATTTCGGTCCTCTGAAACAGTTGAAGAAGCATGCGAGAACGCTACGCCCAGACTCGAGTTGTAGCTTCGTCCACAGCAAGAGGGTGTCAGAGCTTCTACGTGAAGAACGAGGGAGGAAAGAGAGCTTTTCGAGTTTTAATTGTTATTTAACAGTATTATTCTCACAACCATGAGGATAACAAACAGAACGGAGGTCCAAGGAGCGGAGCCCAGACTCGCTAGAATATATATAAAAGAAGTCAAGTTTTTTTCATAATTCCCATAAATATATTATACATTAGATTTACATAAATACATTTATTTATAAAGTTTATTTAAACAGATAAATAAATCACTATGATTAGCAGCGATAATGGCCGATACGTTAAATGTTCGAAGTTCAATTTCGGTGTGAATTCAGCATTTTTCATTAGTTAACAGATTCACTTTTACTTCCTCATCAAAAATACAAACAATTACACGCCATAATAAATTATACAAACCCATTTTATTAATACCTTGAAAGAAAAAACATAAAAAATAAGTATACATATCTAACATCCGAAACAAATATTTAATGTATGTATTCCGTGCACACATATTCTACAGACAGTAACTCATACATGCATATTTCAAAATATACTTAAGTATCATGTCCAAACGTATCAAAAGAAGCAAATCGTATAGTTTCGTAATCTGTATTCCTAAAAATAATATGAACGCAGTTTTCAGCTTGACATTTTTCTAAATCCATTAATATTAGTTAAAGAACACTTAAACAATATAATTTATCATTAAAAAAAAAGAAAATAACAATTTATGTAGTTTCTATGCTTAGTACTGCTTACTCTTTCTAAGCTTCATTCTTTTATTTCTTGTTGATGCGTTTTGGAACCACTCCATTGTCAAAATTTATTGTACTGACACTTTAAATTTCTGTTAATATTTATATAGGGTTTAGTCTACGCTCCTCCCTATACTTGATGACATTCCTTCTTCTTGTTTATTTGTTATGGTTATTTCAATAACATTATTATTAATGGTTATCTTATAATCATTAATAAAAATAAACAAGAAGAAGGCCAGAAAAGGCACGACGTCAAATATACGTTGACTAAACGCTATACAAAGATAAAGATATACAAAGATGAAAACAAGAAATAAAAGAATGAAGCTAAGAAAGGTAAACGGTACTAAATATAGAAATTAAAGTGATTTTAGCAGAAAAGATAATAGTAATTATGCTAACGACAACAATTTACATAACACCATAAGTAAATTTCGTTTTGGTCACTTTGTTTACAATACTGAAACTTATCAACTGCCTAATTAAAAAACGTAAAATAAAAATAAATCAGTTTAGTTCCAGAGATCTTTCCACAGATTACTTTTTTTGTCAACGTCCCCTGCACCTACGGTGGAGTATCTCTCAGCACAGGGGGATGTGTCCTTTAACTCAAACGGCCCGCCCCACCTACCGGCTTGTAGTCCGGCATGACAGGTCGTGCCACCGATTGGATTTTTACTTTTATTCCTTCTTGCCTGCCTCTAACTGTGAAGACAGAAGTAATTCCGGGCACGGCTATGCCGTTCCTAGTTTGTTTGCCAATCTAATGGGAGAACCGTTTCTGGCCCTCCCACCGGTTTGGTCTTTTATTCATTCCCTTACACAAGGCACCGTTGCACTTAGGCTTAGGAGTCCCACCGCTTCATCGCCGCCGCCCACGGACGAGCGACGGCTCCACGGAGGGCTGTCCCTACCCCCTCGCACAGATTACTTCTTAGAAGACCAAAATTACACCTGTAACGTTTTAGTCTTTCCACTACTTTATTTTATTTTAATCGGTCTTTAAAAAAATAATGAAATAATACTTGAAAATAAATGGATTCAAAAAAATAAGACAAATGTCCAAACAAAGTGAATAGAACGAATGACGTATCAGGGAGCTGACCCCCAAATTGTGAAATTTGGTAGAACTGACATTACCCGCAAACTTTCTGGGGATTATTTAATGCGGTTAGCTCGTTAATGGCTAGTAAAAATAATTACTGACTTCGATTGTCATTAAATCAACAAAAATAACGAAAACATTAATAGAGATCTACAACAAATTTTACTATTCGTACTACTACTGAAACACAAAAACGGCATTGTTTTCTGTCGCAGACTTTCTTATGGGTATGATGCATACAAATCAAGGTACAACCGGCACCGGTCAAAATCGCATTCTCTGAGTGTAACGATGTTCACTGTACCGTTCTCTTTGGGAACAAAGGAAAGATGTCACTTGTGTAGCGAAACATCTGCATTTTGGGTGGGCTCGGCATGCTGATATACAATCAGAGATTTAATTTGGAGACGAAGGCAAATATTTGTCACTTTTTTTAGTAAGCCTGACCAGTATTCATATTAAATACACGTATGACGACGCTTAAAAATTAGTGATTTACGGGAAAAAATTTAATTAATTACTTAAAAATTGTTTATATTAATTTAAATTAATATACACAATTTAACGATTATACTAAGAAAATTTAAAGCTGCCGCTAAAACAGTTTTATTTTAGGCCAGGATTACCACGATTAAACTTTTTCATCCGATATTCCTCTTCGATACTGCAGTTGTAAAATAATCTATAGCGGCAAATTCAAAACAATAATATAATGAAAATACTTCTTATTGACTCAAATACAAAATGCTGACATTCAATATCGGTATCTGATGGACGGTAATAAATTATGCAGCGTATGAAAAATGCCATGTACGACCGGAACTCTGGCCTGAAACTTCGGAATAAAGGTAGAGACCCTGCTACTTCTCTACGGAAATCTGCTTAGTGGTAACATATAAAAAGAACCCCCCACCACCACAAAAAAACACTTCAGTGAGTATATAATATAAATTCTTTTTACTGTATTAATTCGTTAATATTAAGAATTTCACCACGTAAAACAATTTACAGTTGTTCCTAAATCACTTTAATTTAAAAAAAGGTTAATTCTAACTTGGTAACGGTATTGAAGAAAACCCTTCATTTTTTACGTGTTAAATAAAGACAAAATAAATACAAGACGTCGCAAAAACATCAAATGCAAATTTAACTTTTCACAAGCTCATTCAAGAGAGAATTTATTATATACAACAAAAAAATTAATACGTAAATATCCGTAAAAATATAAAATGTTGCGTCGCCCAAGCATCGCTGAGCAGACATACCGACCTTGAGCCAAATATAAAGGTGTAATATATCTCTATAAAATAACAATAAAATATGAAATTTAAGTTCAGAGTAATTCTAAAATAAATGTAAAACTTTAAAATATATAATAATTTTAATGACATTTAATTTAAAAATAAATAAATGTCAACAGATCGTTCTGAAAGCGCAAACTTCCGCATACAAATTAACAAATGCGATTCGAATTTTTGGCAAAACATATCTTTTTTTTACACCTAAGTAAATTATGTAGTATTTAAAAATTTGCTACAGTGCTGTTTATTATTTACGTTTGATACAATAAACATCATAAATATCAAATAAAAGAAATGAACGGTAATACAGAAAACGTTCATTAAAAAAAAAAAATATATATATATATATATATACATATATATATAACTGGGACCGACGCAACAATCGACCGACGCAAAAATTGAACAGAAATCATGGGTATAAGGTAATAAAGTGAATTTGTCAATTTTTCCGAAATCCAGCTAATTCTACCGCATTACCAGATCACCCTTGGTTCTTTAAAATGAGTCTCTTGCACTGGGTGCTTTATCGGCGTTAGAAACCGATTTAACCATATAATGTACTAGAAGTGTTAACTGAAGGGTACTTGAAGGTAACCGTCCACCGTGCTTCTTGAAATGAACGGGATATATCGCCGTGCTCTTTTCAATTTTTCAAATAAACCTTTTAGTGTAAAGTGCACTTTTCGATTTAAATTAAAAAATTCAACATTATGTCGAAGAAAAAGAAAACATACAGGCCAAAGAGTAAAGTCGACAAAAAGATAGATTTAATGAGCGTCGAGGTGGTTAGTAAATGTGTTCTAATAATAATTCTCTTCATAATTCAATTTCTAATTTTAAAAAATTATAAAAATATCTTTTTAAAATTCATTTTAAAATTATTATTATTATTCGATAAAAATTATAAATAAAAGAGATCTGTTTACTACCTTACAAACAAAAAAAAATCCCTTTCGCCACGCCGAAAGCCGGAGGTAGATTTCACCGGTGCTAAATAGGGGATAAAAAGGATTTCCACCTTAAATTAAGAAGAACTTTAAATATACTCAATACGACAATGGTTGCATGTGAAAAAAAGGTTTCGTAACTTTCGTAAAAAACTTTTACGTAATGTTTAGAGGACTAACGACCTATTTAAACAAATTCAATACTTGCCTATTAAGGGAGGTATGAATTTTCTGTCTTCGAAACCCCGTTTTTTCTACCCCTGGGCCGAAAGTTGGTGATATCAAAAAACTTTACTCACTTAACTTTTAGGCCCTTATCCAAAGAATAGTAGAATAGTAGGAACTTTAAACGAATTCGATAGTTTACTTAATAAGAAAGTTACAACGATACTTTTTTTCGAAAAACGATTTGAAAAACGATAACGTACATGCCACCATGTTAACACCGTCGGTCAGGTCAGAATGTCAACAACAAATCGTGACTGGAAGGCAGAACTGGTGAACCGATTCTCTGAAAACTTAATAGATACCGGGTTTCGATCGGTTACTTTCCATTTAAACGGAAAAGCAGGAGTTTGTCCTCTCGCTATCCCGACATAAAAGTATTTTTAAATTAAACAACGGATTACAATTTCTTATAACGTAAAACGATTATATTATTTATTTATAACAGCGATTTACAATTTTTAACCCAGTCCTAAATGAAAGTAAAAAAAGAAGAAATTCGTTCAAACAATAGTATTAGTTTATTCGATATGTTGTCTTCATAATCCTGACCTCAAAGGGGAAGACACCTTCCACGTGACGGTTTCGGTCGCCACGCCACTCCCTCCGCACCTAGCTCTTATGGGCTTTACCGTAAGTCATCTTCAGCACTTCGGCAATGACATCTTTCAGTCAAGCCTCAGCCAGGGTGCCACCGATGAAAATGCCACAAGCGAAATTCCCATCGGTGTCCTACAAACATAAACTCAAAACAAAACACATCTAGCCAAGTCTCAAACAAAACTGAATGACCTTCTAAGAACGAAGAAACTAAACCCTACCTACCAGAAGGTGAAAAAGAGTTCGACACACAACGAATCATAAAACGCAACAATAAAAATAAATAATGTAACATAATAGTAACAAAAAACATAACTAACGGAAAATAAACAAATCTATAATCAAACAGAAACAAATACAGTAACAATTTAGCAAACCACAACACAAAATAACAATAAAACCAAACATAAGCACAGAGAAGGAAAGTCCAAGCATTACATCATACCCCTTCAACGATCCTTTCTTTCGCCATATATGTAATAAAACTTTCTAGGCTCAACCATTCGGCCCAGCTTTTCCAATTAACATGGAGTTCAACTGTCGATCAGATAATATCAAGACGACAAATGGTTCCTATCCGCATTAAGTCAATCATACCTTTTTCTTTTCTTTCTTTTCCTGTTTAGCCGATAATTACCGTTCAGATAATATTTCAGAGGATGAATGAAGATGATACGTATGAGTGTAAGTGTAGTCTTGTATAGTCTCAGTTCGACCATTCCTGAAATGTGTGGTTAATTGAAATCCAACTACCAAAGAACACCGGTATCAACGATCTAATATTCAAATCCGTGAAGAAATAACTGACTCTACTAGCGAACGCTGGAACTGTCGACTTTCAAATCAGCTGATTTGGGAAGACGCGTTCACCACTACACCAACCCGGTAGGTTAAGTCATTCATACCTAGCACAATCATATATTGCATGATAAGCATCGTCCAACAATCAGCATTGCGGACACATACCAGAGTCCGCCAGGCTGAATTTCTGAAGTCTGTCCCGAAAAGCGCCATGCCCAGAAAGAAACTGTGTCACATTCTTGTTCGTCTTCATAATGCACAGTCAGCAAAAAAAATCGGTTTTACAATTTAAAACCGATATATGAAGTACCAATATTAATTTAATACCGATATTTACAGGTTCTTCGTTTTATTTTTTCTCAAAAAAAAAACCTTCACCAAATTTGTAAAGATTTCACGTTCTGTACAGTCAAGCATCACACGAGCGAGTCCATTTAACTGGCTGAATATACCCTGGTGGGGGTCAACCTGAACGGTTTGAAATTCAGTCGTATACATTCTTCAAATTCTGCTCGATAGACGAGCATATTATTCCTTGAAGTAATTTGCTTCAGAAACTCAAAATCTGTGGTAAATACGATTTGCAGAAGCACATATTACTTGAGTCGGTCAACAGAAAATCGTTGTCGGATTAATGTATACCGCTACTCTAATAGCCAAAGATACTTTGAATAGGTTGCCCATTGTCTGGAGAACGCCTCGAGAGACACTACTTTTGAGCGGAATGTTTGCGCAACCCTTATTTATTCTTAGTTCTATTCTGATGTAAGACTGACGTCAAGAAACATTTTCCAACTGACTCGTCAAACTACAGCGAATGAGTTAAGAACACATAAGATGCATGCGTACACTCATGCCGTCAAAATGATAGTATAAACAGCTGTAGCTCTAAATGTGCAGTCACATCTTTACAGTTACTGGGAATGAGTAATTTTCAGTATGACTTGGCTGTTCCTCCACAAGTTCAGTTTATCTGAACGAGAAAAAAAATGGAAAAAAATATATATATCCGAACGTTTTATTCTGAGAATTTAGCAAACTTATAATTATAACACTAACGAAATATTTGTAGTTTGCTGAAGAGAGGGGAAAACTTTGCGTAGCCTATAAGATGACTTATAGGCTATACAAAAAATGAAAACTTGAGACTACGAGGAACTTAATACTTGCTAACACGTACAAATATACTAGACTGAAAGAATTAAGCGGTATATAAAATTCAGAATTTAAAAGTCTTTAATTTTAAATGCCATAACCAAAAGCCGATTAAACGTTGGAATTTTTTACATCTGTTTTTCGAATGTTTATTAGCAAAACGGATATTAAACGTGTAGACCGATAAGTTCGTATTCTTATTTATTTATTGCAAAACAAATAAAAAAATTACAAGACTATATTACAATTAAACAATATAATTTCAATGAACAATGTGAATAAAGAGAGTTTTTTAACTGCTTCAACATTAATTTTATTATAAAATCTCTCGTAACCGCATGAACTTCACCGTGACCCACATCGGTTTATAAAGAAAAGTATAAAGTATTTATTACAGAACACTGCTGCATCAGGTAACTGATATAAAATACATACAACACAGTTGTAGGACTTTCCCGTCACGCGGCTAAAGCCGCGTTCCTGAAAAATCCTACAACTGTGGGTTATTTCTGATGCACGTCTTACACACACAACTTAATTAAAAATATTATATAAATATAATATCTTTTCATTTATTTAATTCAATGATTCTAATTAAAACGAGAGCGCATACCGTACTTAATTCGCGTGGGTGTAGCGGTACTAGCGGCGACGGTCGCTAAGAGAACAGATTTCTCTTGTATAGTCGGCAGACTGGTGTAGCCGCGAGGCTTAACGCACCGGATAACGAGTCAACCGGGCGATCGAGTTCGAGACCCAACCAGACAGAGTTACTTTTTTATACTTTAGATATTATTCGTTTATTTAATTCAACCGCTCACTTTTAACGTCGTAACACAGCAGACGATAATGCTACAACAGCTGTTACCTCAATGCTACCAACCTTTGAAATATTAACTAAATTAAACAAAATAAATAATTAATATTTAAACTTAAGATAATAATTTAGTTTTTTTAGTTCAAATGCCAAAAAAGTATCAGTACTTCATTTTTTTAAGGTTTTTTTTTTAATTTTTTAAAAGTACTTCTCGAGTATCTGGATAAAGGAGAATCCGATTAAACGGGGTTGTACTGACACAATAAACACATTACAGTTAAACACGGAAAATTACAATCTTTCCCTCATTAGCTTCAATAAACTTGAAAAAATAAGCATTCCAATAATAAAAAAATAATAATTTATTATAAAAAAAAATTCAAACTACTCCCATCATAAAAGTTTAAAGAAAAAATAATACCTCTATTATTAGAAAATCTATCATAAATGTAACAGTTATTTTAGTTTTTAAGCTAAGTTATAGAAATAACAGCAAGTTTGTTAAATGAAATCACTGTTATAACGGATGTAGCAGCATGTTAAATTAAACACTAGCAGTGCCATTTAACACACTGTATAACAGTGTTTAGATTACCAAAGTATTACGAGAATTCTCATGCCAGACGACGTCCCAAATATTGTTGTTACTTGCGTCACGACTTAAAACACTTAAATTAATACACAAATTATATTATAAAGAAGCATCATGAATATTATACTTGGCGCACAGAATTTTAAAATATTTATAACAAATATATGAACGAAAATAATTTTATTTTAATTATTACAGATTTATAATCTATTAAATACTTAATGATGGATGATGACCAGATCGGCGATATTTTTTACGATAATGAAATACGAACCGATGAGATTTCATACTGAAACTGAACCTTACACCGGCAGAGTAAAAAGCTCTCTTCACACCAAATGTTTGGCCATTTACAATACCAAGTACATGGATTTTAAGGAAGGTTACATGTAATATAGATCTTTTTTTTATTACTGCATACTGTTTTTATTTAAACAAAGTCTAATTATTACCTTATCAACGTTCTACAATGGAGGGGGGGCTCCGCCATTCACTAGGCTGTAAACTGTTACCAATATTTATACAATAGCATAAATAAACGTAATATAAGCAAATAAAGGTAATAAACAAAATATAAGTTAAGATAACAAAATCGACAAGAAAAAGAACCACCATAAAAAGTAAAGAATAATAGTTTTTTGATTGTTCAAATTTCGACTTTCAAAGTCGGCATCAAAACTACCAAAAATTCCTTATTTTGGCACCGACTTCAAACACTAAAAATCTACGGAAGAATTGGAAAACGCATTTTTTTTTTTTTTAATATTTAGAATGTTTTTTAAAGTATTTTCTTTAAGAGTTTTTAGTTTTATTTCACTTAAAAATGTCGGTAGGCCCATAAAAACGCTGCAAGAAAAATAAAAAAACAATTCGCATAAAACACAAAAGGTTAGAAAAAACAGTCCTGATAAAAATAATATAAAAATACAGATACAAACAACGTAAAGTACAACCAAATGTGAGTTAGAGATGTCTGGAATGTAAAATATGTATTTTTAATTTAATTACAGGAGTAAATTTTCCTACTAATCTTCTCAAATTTTCCTTTGAAAATTCTTTGAATAAGAAAATAATGTCAAACTGAACGTCATTAGACTACAACGTAATAGTACGCTATGATAACGAAAAAGTTAAAAATATCTTCGAACCGTCTCTGTAATCGATGAATTTTCCCTTTAAAAACACGACTTCCTTGTACGCCTATTAAATTACACACACTTTTTTTTTAAATGAAAATTATATAAATTTTATTCAACTTCTGATACTATTCTTTTTTTTTTTTTGTTATTATTGAATCATAATTTTCATCGTAATTTTCTTTTTCAATGAGATCTCAATAATTTATTAATAAATCAATATATTTAAATTAAAAAAAATGTTTTTTTAAAAATGACGTCTGATTCGAACCCATGAATCTTCCCCTAAGATCCAAATATTATATAAATTAAATTTTTATTTGGCTATAACTCTGGAACCAATGAAAATAAGAACTATGATCTTATGATACTTATGATCGTTGAAAAGCTCTCAATGAGGGCTTATTACTGCAGTTAACAAGAAATCCAAAATCTAATTTTTTTGGATTTTGATAGCAATGGACTGGACCAAAAGTGGACCACTTTTGGTCCAGTCCATTGCTATCAAGATTGCAAAAGACTGGACCAGTCTTTTGCAATCTTTTGGTCCAGTCCACTGCAATCAAAAGGGGAGGTGCACAACTAGCTGTTACATTAGTCCTAAATCCAAAATTTCAACATCCTACAGCTAATCGTTTTTGAGTTATGCGAGATACATACGTACAGTAAGACAACGAAACAAGTCAAAATGGATTCAAGGTAAGTCAAAATGGATATTCCCGTTGAAATTTGAAAACCGAAGTTTTTCGCGATGACAATACTTGTACTTCGAATAAGGAAGTATTGTAATACAATAATACAATAGGAATAAAATCGTATTGTAAAACGTAGGAATAAAATCAACATATTCCTACGTTATCGAGCAAATGTTTTGAACTGCAGGACCACTTGAATAGTTTCCTCGATAAAATAAAAAAAATCATCATTGAAATAATCCATTTCGTGAATAATAAAACCTAAAAGGCGTAAAAAAAAAATAATATAAAAACGTAAGCCTAATTTGACATCAAGCAATTCAAAGTGTATATTTTTCCCATAGAACCGTTTCTATAATATATATTTTGATGAGAGGCTAGTCGCTTACTGGGCATCTGATTTCAAAATTTGATTTATATTTTAAATTTAAAAATCTACATATTTAAATGTGACTTCAAGATATATAACTCAAATACTAGAGACCGCCCGAAGTTCCGAGGAACTTCGGGCGGTGAACAATATCGGTGAGTTTGTACGTATAGTTTGGATTCTTCTTTCCCTCATCCCTGTTCCGTGGATTATCACCAAACATCTACTTTTTCCTGTGCACACAACGAAGTGTCGTCATCAGCGCCCGAACACGTTATTAATATAAGAAACAATTAAATGTAAAAAAATTAAAAATTAACTTTAAATTTATAAACACAGGATATATATAAAAGTCTACAAAAAAAGTGAATCAAAAGTACGGAAATCTTTCAACAACTTTAAAACGGAATATTGTAACTTTCAAAATACTAATATCAAAAAAGGTTAAGATACTACCATTTCTATTATCAAAATCTGTGTATATACGTTCTATAGACAACAGTTATACAATAGATAACAAACAATGTTAAAGCGTTCCATATAATAAGTAAAACATTGAAAAATCTGTTACAAAACTCTTACCGGCCCGATTTCGTTTAATAAATGAAATCGGCCGGTAAGAGTTTTGCAACAAATTTTTCTATTTTTTGCTTATTATATGGAACGCTTAAACATTGATTATTATCTATCTACAATTGTATATCTATTGTCTATTACATATAATTAACATATTTTTTTTAAACAAAATTCTAAATTAATAACAGATTTTGCTTATAGAAATATAGTGTCTTGCCTTTTTTGATATTAGTATTTTGTTAAAAACAGTTTTATTTATATTACAGAAATTTATGTTTTTTGAGCGGAAAAAATTATATCTTACTGTACGGTTTACAATTTCATTGTAATTTTTTTGGATATCACTGCATTTTGTTAGATTATTCTTTATGTTTTTTTAAGAATTACTGATTACATTATGGATTTATTATTAAAATTTAATGCCTTAGAACAAACAAATTGAATTTCACGGCCAATTTATTTGTTGATAGTCATATCACTAACTTCATGCCATATTTTTCCTTTTCTAATAAAATTATTATAATACCTTTACGAATCCAATATCCGTGATGTAATTTTGCACTTACTACTTTGTAAGTGTAACCCTCGATTTTTATCGTATCCCCGTAGACACACTTTTTATATTATTATTATTAATGTTTTTTTTTTTATTTCTCCATTAATTAATCTAAATAGTTCTAAATGTAGAATACAAATTTTTACCCATCAAATTTATATGTTTTATGTAACAAATCTTTGTTGCCACATTTTCAACACTTTCTTACTATTCGTGTTTTTTTGTGTGTGTTTTATTAGCAGCTATATTCTTTTGTAAACTAATACTATTTTCTTTTAATGAAGTGATGGGAATTTAAAAAAATTGTTTCATCTTTCATTTACATAAGAAAATTTACTATTAAAACAAGCTGTAGTATACTTTCTTTTAAATTTTATAATTCCAAGTACAGTATCAATCGGTTTTTGAAAACTACCTAGTACTACGAAGTACTGCTACTTTGCTTCGTAAAGTCACCTTTTTGAGGAAAAAGAGATATATTCGAGTCCCGCGGTTCATCAAATGGAAGAAAAAACGTTGTCTAACAAAATTCGAGGTATTTTTTGAAAGTATTCTTTATTACAAATCTAATTAAACTGAAATATAATGTTTTCGCGCTTATTTTTTTCATTTTTTGTCCCATTTTCATTTTACTTTTAGGTTAGGACATGTTTAGAACTATAAAAATAGTTCGTTGACTTCGCCGTGCCGTACAGTTCTGCGGACTCACCGGCAAAGTTCTAACGAACTTCTTGATAAGGTGTCGGCCAACTATTTTTAACTTTTGACGAGAAATAAAATTTCTACCCCTTCTTTAGAGATGGCCCAGGAGTTCTAACTCAAATATTTTAGATGGTAACACTGTGCGATACTTCATTGGTATCTTTAAGACAAGAAAAATTGTATAAATAAAAGGTTGGTACGATGTCTATAACAAAAATGGCGGCGGGATAAAGTTTGGATTTTGAGAATTGATAATTTAAGGATTGTTATCGCAAATAAATAAATTTATAAATATTCGATTAATGGATATTATGAAATAAATTTATTTTTTTCTAAATTATTTATTTCCTGAAATTACAATACAGCTGAGGATCCAGCAGAAGCTAGCACTTATGTTGCGCTGTCATGTAGGAAATATCTACTGGGATCCAATCTAAAACTGTAGGACCTACCAATGAAGAAACCCCCTAGCCGAGCCTCCTACTACGAACATAATTTTAAAAGTCCGATTTAAGGATCCAAATTCATTGAAAATTATATTTTGAATCAAATCTGTAATGCCAGTTAACATTTATCGTAACAAAGCGGTTGAACAACAGCCGAGCAAAGTTGAGAGCGGCTACTAAAAATGAATGAAAGAATTTTTGAATTACGTAACATCAATGTTAACATTAAACAAGATAAAAAAGTCAACAGTCGTATTAAATTCTGTCAACAGGAGTCATGTTATACCAAACAAAAGTTACAGTAAATAAATATAGCTTCATATATATATATAGTAAATAAACAAGTATACACCAAGCAGATGGTTTTATCAGAGGATCAATGTAACATTTTTAGAACAATGTAAGTATTTATAAACTGAATGTAAGAATATATAAATTAGAATGCCTACGTGAATATACGATTGCCATGTACGCACCGATGTTCGTTTATAAACAACTAAAAACCACTGGATCGATCAGAGCGTTTCTATCACCAACTCTTTTTTTTTTTTAAATTTCATTAATAGTTTTTAGGCGTAGATTTATTCAGATAACTTTAATTGTAACTATATCGGGTGAATCGCAATCAAAAAGATCATTAATCCGGGCCAAATACTCCTAATTGACGATCTAGCGAAATCCTATTTTAAAAAAAAGCAATAAAACAAAAATCACAACATAAATTTATCCTCTGATAATTTATCCTATTTAATCTGAATCACACACGTTATTTCATATCGTGAATCATATCAAGAATAAGGTAACACATCTATATAAGCACTACAAAATAATATTTAATCTAAAATTATGCTCACGTGGACTAATAAAAGGATTATTAACGTAATTTAAACGATTAGGCGATCAGGAAAGCCAATAAATTTTTATTAAGACGGTACATGCTATAATTAAGTCAGAAATTACCATTTAGGAAATATTAGCGACTAGAACAATGAAACAAGGCTCTTTTGCTTCAAAAAATTCTCATCTATTACTTTGGATCCCGAAATTTTTCGAAATTAGATACTTAATTTTTTTAATTCGTTATATAATTGCTCCATGAAATTTGTTTGAATAAATGCATTCCGATCGAATTTTTAAAAAAAATATCTATCACTCTACGGAGTGGGGTAATTTTGAATTGTCAAATAAATGTTAAAAATAAATACTCGAAGAAGTTTGTAAAAAATTTATCATGATTTTATTTTATATTTTATTTTCCTTTCGTCCGTTGAAATTTTCTGTTAAAATGAATCCTAAAAGAAAATTCGCCCTCTGCTAAATTGTCAATCGAATGCGGTCGATAATATCTAAAAAGAAAATGTTTTCTACAAAGGTTGTTTTACCATTCACTTCCTTCAACTAATTTATTAATGTTGTAATTTTTCTTCGACTAACTTTACTAATTTTTTACTTTATATTTTTTTGTAAAATTTAAATCAGCCTCATAAAAAAATCATTTTTAGTCTGTAGAACCTATATAAAACTTAAGTGGAAACATGGATTTCAGGCGTAATTTTTATATCCAAAAAATTTACGCTATTGTTGTTTTCTCGACTTAATATGAATTTAATGTCATTATTTAAAGAGTTAATTTCTTCGATTATTTTATCTTCTTCAACTTAACGAATTTAGATGAATTATTAATTTATCAAAATTAATTCTGCAAAGTGGTCGTAAGGCACTAAGACCTATTAAAAAAAAAAAAAAAAAAAAAAAAACTTCTTACGGACGCCACGAAGAAGAGGATTCTTTGGGCGAAAAAAATACAAAGACTGGAATACTGAAACTTGGAGAAAAGTCCTTTTCTCTAACGACAATCATTTTATAGTTCAGGAAATAAGCATGTCACGTGTATGAAGAAGCGATGATCAGAGGTTTTCGCCAAAACACATCAAAGAAGTTGTAAAGCATCCTTTAAAAAATATGTTTTGGGGATGCTTCAGTTACTTTGGACCTGAATTTTTAGCACCCATCACTGGGATAATGAACACCGATGGGTCATCCCATTATTGTAAAATAGGGCTCTACCAGAACTTCAAAAACTAAAAAGATTTACTTGGGAGTTTAAAACGCTGTTTTTCAACAAGATTTGGCCCCCTATCACTATCAAAGAAAAACTTTTCTTATCTCAAAAAGGGATTCAGTGTTTGGACTGGCCTGGCAATTCACCAGACCTGAACCCTATTGAAAATTTGTGGGGGATTGTGAAGAAAAGACTGAAAAAACTGACTGCACTACCAAAGAGAAGGTGATTTGTGCTGTGATAAAGGTGTGGTTTCAAGATCAATAAATTTAAGTAATATGTAAAAAAACTATTATAAATTCAAGAACGAGGAGGACATATTAAATACTGTAAGAAACAGTACATTCTTTATATGTAATAAATTTGATTGTTTTTGAAAATACACATTTGTTCACATCAATTTGCACGAGATTGTATAAATCGAAAAAAATCGACGGATGGCTTTAGTTAGGTATGAAAATTATAACATACGAGAATATTAGATTTGTTTTTAACTTCATTTTGATAAATTTACTTAAAATATAATTATATACGAATTTGATTTAAATTAAGTTTTTATGCGATTAAAAAGTTGATTTATACAAATCAAACGTGTTTTTTTTTATTATTATTTAAAGGGATTTATAAAAATAATAATATTAAAAAGGTAACTAATTATAGTTGAAGTATCACTACGGGAATCCTTTCTTTTAATTCCTCAAATCCACCTAAAAACGTTAACTTTGCAATTTCTTTACACCGAAAGCATTCTCTTACAATTTTAATATAATTTGGGGGAAAATTTTGGCACAATAAAACTAACACATACACGCAAGTTTTTTTTCTAAAAAGTAAGCTCCTTAGCTCTTTTAATATAAAAGTAATGAAAAACCACCTTAATAGAATGTTATCCCTCCAAACAAACAACTTTTACGCACGACTCCCATCAAGCAAATCCACTACTTCACAGTAAGTTCAAATAAAAATAAAATATTATGAAATACTTTTTTAGAAATATTAAAATTAATAATATTTTAAGAAAATATCAAAATTTTTTATTTCCGCTGCAGATCCATATCTATCAATCTATAGAATAAATTCGCTTATTTATTTTATTTTTAATAAATAAATGTATTTATTAAATAATGTATGTATTATTTATTTATAGAAATAAATATAAAAAAAATTATATCTTTAATAACAATAAACCTACCTTACGTTAGTGCTATTACTATTATTATAAAAGAGAACAGACGTAATGATGTTGGATTGGTCAGGATCTCTCTACAGAAGCATCTGACCGTGAAGCGAAGTACTGTACTGTACTGTACTGAGCAATTTAGTTCAAAATACCGTGCATCGATTGTCCTCCAGTTAGAAAAGAGGAAATGGAGCGACAAGACGACAAAACGGAATAAAGAGTGAAAAGACAAATAGTCAAGAATTAGAGAGCAAATACTGTACTTTACTTTTAAAGTAATCAATTGAAAATAACCTGCTTTCCGATCAAATCTTTGCAGTATAAAATAACTACGAAATAAGACAGCAATGCGGTATATTAATATAGTTATAATAATATTATGCGGTTACGGTACTGAAAATAACGCAGATCCATGATTCTTTATAAAACATAAATGGAAAAGTTATTTAAAAAATCAGTACTACTTTATTTCTGTTCATCGAGCATTACATTTCAATTCATCAAAATCAACCGATAACAAATAATTATACTTTTTTAAATTAATTTAAGAAAACTTAACGAAAAAACAACAATAAAAACGATCTTTATTTCTGCATTTTACAAAGCCTTAACTCATGCTCGATAATAGTTAATATTTTGTTTCTAAGAATTTTCTAACTAATCAATAGGCACACTTCCCGCATTTTCTTTTGTTGTTTACGTAAATCTTTTTATATTGCGCTTTCTTTCTTTTTACTGTTTATCCTCCGGTAATTACCGTTCAGATAATACTTCAGAGGATGATATGTATGAGTGTAAATGAAGTGTAGTCTTGTACAGTCTCAGGTCGACCATTCCTGAGATGTGTGGTTAATTGAAACCCAACCACCAAAGAACATCAGTATCCACGATCTAGTATTCAAAAATCCACGTAAAAATAACTGACTTTACTAGGACTTGAAAGCTGGAACTCTCGACTTCCAAATCAGCTGATTTGGGAAGACGCGTTCACTAGACCAACCCGGTGGGTTTTTATATCGCTCTGTTTTCTTAGAAGCATAATAGTTTAAATAAAAATAACACTAATTAAAAAGTAAAATGTTTAAATCAAATATTTCTTTAATTAACAGGGTTCCACTTTTTTTTCATTTAAATCAGCATTAATAAACTTCCGTTTGTGGTAGAATATGTTTGGAAGAAATTAACTACTAAAGGAAAAATAAAATGAATTCCTATGTTATACTTGAATACTTTCATTCTATAAATTAATTACATTTTATATATTTATTACTTTTTAAATAAAATTTTTATATAATTTAAAAAGGTAAAAACCGTTAACCAAAAAAATTATATATATATATATATATTTTTTTTTTAATTTTTAATAATGCATGACAATAGAGAAGCAATTAATCTTGGGATTAAAAATAGACATTTTTCTTGAAAATTACCAATTAAAAAAATATACATAAATTATCGAATCGGTCTAATTGGAGAACTGTACTACTTTGAAGGCACATAAAAAATATTCGAACCTATTCCTCCTTTTGAAGTAGAATTGAAAAGTTTTTTTAATTTATTTTTTGTACTTATTTAATTCTGTTAGAAATGAAAACGATTTACTTAAAACGTAAAAAACAAATAACCTTTCTATAATTTCAGTTATGAATGTCTAAGCAATACAAAATCAAATAAATGTAAATTTATAAATTTACTGAAAACCACAAAGATTATAGCACGCTATAAGACTGTTCGAAAAATTTAGTAACAAATTTGTTATAAAATTCCGTAATTTTACATGCAATTATCCACAATTTCCCAACCACCCCACTCTCATTCTTTAGACACAAATCCACCGTATACATTATTAACAGATTAATTGAAAGTAAAATTTTCCTTTAGGCATTCTCGGAATAAAACCAGATAAAAAATGTGTAATATATATATATATATCAAATACCTTGAACGTAACTCATCCATTACTTACGTTTTCGGTAAACCTCAATGACTAAACTACGTCTACGCCTATGGTTCAATGAAAACGAAACTGTTGTCCGAGTCAACAAATATGTTTGATCGATAATAGACAAATCTCATTCGACCATAATGAATGTACTTCCACAATAAAATTACAAGTCGAACAAATTAAACAAAAAATATGAAATTTATTTGCTTCTTCTCAGAATAACATCCTACACCCAGTAAAATAGTGCCGTACAAAGTACAAAATGACCGTTTTGAAAAAAATCCAGTTGAATTGTTATTATAACTACAAAATAAAATACGCATGCCTTTACTCAATTTCAATAACATTTTGTAAGATAAATACGAGCTACGACAGTATTTTTCTGAGAAAGAACCCAAATTTCTGTACAGTTTGGTACAAAGATCTCAATTTCATAAAAATCTCAGATACGACGACGCTACTTTACTGATTGTGCGGTATAAAGTAACAAAATATAACAAAAGGAGAGTATTAAAAAAAACAAAAAAAAACGCTAAATAACAGATATATTAAACAATTAGTAAATGGAGTAAAAATTTATATTAAAAACATTTTTAAAGTTATATTCAAAAGAACAGTTTACTCAAAATTAAAACACATAGATAGCATCGTTTAATTGTATTCGCCGAAATTTTGTTTATAAAAAAATAAAATAAATTAATTATTAAGCATACCACTTAAGATAAGGCATGTCTTTTCGTTATATATCATCCTCTTAAAAAAAAACCATCGTACTTTAAAAACAATAAATTTTTATTACTTCTCTATACGTAACTTCTATTTAATATCTTTGGTTTAATTTTTACGAGTACAGAAACCAAAGAAGTCGGGCTTTTTGCAGTTTTATTTTCTTTTAATATCATTTCCTTTAACACCTAAAAATAAAAAACCATAATAATAATAATATACATTACGGTATCTGTATCATATCTTCCTTTATAGACCGTTTATAGGCGTTTATAGACCTAGAAAAGGCATTCGATAACGTAGACTGGAATAAAATGTTCAGCATTTAAAAAAAATTAGGGTTCAAATACAGAGATAGAAGAACAATTGCTAACATGTACAGGAACCAAACAGCAACAGTAGCAATTGAAGAACATAAGAAAGAAGCCATAATAAGAAAGGGAGTCCGACAAGGATGTTCTCTATCTCCGTTACTTTTTAATCTTTACATGGAACTAGCAGTTAATGATGTTAAAGAACAATTTAGGTTCGGAGTAACAGTACAAGGTGAAAAGATAAAGATGCTACGATTTGCTGATGATATAGTAATTCTAGCCGAGAGTAAAAAGGATTTAGAAGAAACAATGAACGGCATAGATGAAGTCCTACGCAAGAACTATCGCGTGAAAATAAACAAGAACAAAACAAAAGTAATGAAATGTAATAGAAATAACAAAGATGGACCACTGAATGTGAAAATAGGAGGAGAAAAGATTATGGAGGTAGAAGAATTTTGTTATTTGGGAAGTAGAATTACTAAAGATGGACGAAGCAGGAGCGATATAAAATGCCGAATAGCACAAGCTAAACGAGCCTTCAGTAAGAAATATAAGTTGTTTACATCAAAAATTAATTTAAATGTCAGGAAAAGATTTTTGAAAGTGTATGTTTGGAGTGTCGCTTTATATGGAAGTGAAACTTGGACAATCGGAGTATCTGAGAAGAAAAGGTTAGAAGCTTTTGAAATGTGGTGCTATAGGAGAATGTTAAAAATCAGATGGGTGGATAAAGTGGCAAATGAGGAGGTATTGCGGCAAATAGATGAAGAAAGAAGCATTTGGAAAAATATAGTTAAAAGAAGAGACAGACTTATAGGCCACATACTAAGGCATCCTGGAATAGTCGCTTTAATTTTGGAAGGACAGGTAGAAGGGAAAAATTGTGTAGGCAGGCCACGTTTGGAATATGTAAAACAAATTGTTAGGGATGTAGGATGTAGAGGGTATACTGAAATGAAACGACTAGCACTAGACAGGGAATCTTGGAGAGCTGCATCAAACCAGTCAAATGACTGAAGACAAAAAAAAAAAAAAAATCTTCCTTTATGACTAGAATATTTAAAACACGACAACGATTTTTAAATTGTCCAGCTCGGTTTTTTTAACTTATTAAAACAAAAATATTTTATTAAACCTTCATTTGAATTAAAAGGCTGACAGAGATCGACTTAGTAAAAGATGTCGTAATCGAACCGGTTATGCAGCGACCCGGTAAAAAATATAATTCTGTTCTAAATGGCGTAAGTGTTCTTAAGAACCGCATCCTTTTATAGGTTTATCGGGGAATAAACCTATAAAAGGTTTATAGGTTTAATATAGGAAACCAGTTTGGTTTCCTATATTACCGTCTTCATCGACCGATAACACTGCTGCACATCAGCATCCTAAGCCCGTCGAAATTAAGGGAAGCCCAATTCTCAGCAATAATAGTAAAAAGCAAAGACGGTTACATTCCATCCACCGTAAATACTACTACTATAAAATAAATCATTAATCTCAAAGAAAGCAAATGAAGATGGTGAATTTTATTCCGTATTCCTTTACACGTATTACAACCCTAAGACTGCAACAATAATGCAAAGTAATGAATTAACTAAAATTTAGGTTTCCTACTTGTTGCAAGAGAAACTCTGTATTGGATGTAAGATATACTAACTTGTCCTCAAAAATATTCTGGACATCGTGACCCAACAGCCGCAGCGTGAGATCTTGGACCGGTAGAGGAATTCGTATCTGGATCGCAACTCGTTTTCCAAAGTACGATGAGAAAATTGTATTGTCCAAATTGAAGGATGCAGCCTGTCTATTTTGGTTTCCAATAGTAGTTATTACAACAAAACAAACTCGTTACAAACAGCTGTTTTCTTAAATGAAAAATATCACAAATTAAAACTATACCTATATAATTTTCATTTAAGCGTACGTAATTAAGTTCTCGCAGTACATAATTACGTAGCAAAATAATCATCGATATTTAATAAGAACAGATATAACGCTGAAATAAAATAAACTGCCGTTACAGTGTGTATAATGGTTATCAAAAACTCACAAGAAACTTATTGTTTTACTACAATAAGTAATTTTAATTCGTTAAACCCTTCTAATCCGACTTAATTTTGAAAGCAATCAAATACTACTTGGAGTCCTTTGGATGTAATTAATTCAAGAAATATGAAGAAAAATAAACGTCAGAAACTTAGTTACTAGGTTTAAGACATAACGCCCACCGGGTTAATCTAGTGATGAACGCGTCTTCGCAAATCAGCTGTTTGAAAGTCGAGAGTTCCAATGTTCAAATCCTAGTTAAAGGCAGTTACTTTTACGCAAATTTGAATACTAGATCGTGAATACCGGTGTTCTTTGGTGTTTGGGTTTCAATTAACCACACATCTCATAAATGGTCGACCTGAGACTGTACAAAACTACACTCATACATCCCCTGAAGTAATACCTGACAGTGATTTTCGAACGCTAAACAGAAAAGAAGAAAGAAGACGTTTAAAACATTAGCAATGAAATAGATTTTATTAATACAAACACCTTCAATGCAAATAAAAACCACGACTTCTTTTATAATTTTCCCTCAATCAAAGAACCATTTTACTTATTTTTTACTACTGAGTAAATTGAATTTGATATATATATATATATATATATATATATATATACAAGAAAAAAATCGACTTCAACACTATCACATAATCGGTAATAAAAAAAGGAATTTCTTAGACGTTAAGAACGCAATATAATTTTTGGAGTTGAAAATCAAAATAAAATTCGTTTTAACTACTAAATTTTATTTAAGGAAATTATTTAACTGACTAGCAGAAGAGAATTTCTTCATATATTCTAGAAAAAGTTTTAAAAATACAAATATCTGGTTTAAACTTAATAAAATCTAAGTATATATCACATCGTTACTGAAATCAAATAATAACGTTAAAAACAGAAGATTTCAAATTTAAATCATAAACGGCTGTGAAGTGACGTATAAATTTTTGATATATGACACAAGAAATCGATAATGTGGTTAAGACGACCACATTATAGGAAGACACAAGGTTGGGTACTTTTTCCGAATTTCAGTCAAAAAAAAAAAAAATCAAAAATTTATTTTTTATCAATGTAAAATAATTCACATTATTGTATTTAGTTTAAATATCACTTATATTATTAATAATTTGTACATTTAACGTTAATTAGACGAGGTACGAGTACATTTAGACGAACTTTTTTTTTTAAAGATTAAATGCAATTTTGAAAAAATAAAATTTCCCCAGTTAATAAATAGTCTAGCAAATTGCATCCTAGCAAAAGAATAAAATTATTTACAGAAACTAAATATTACCTACTTACTACTTAACTTTATTATTATTTTCCCTTTTATTTACATTAATCGCTTTCTCAGCAATTTCTTCTCCGTCACAACGTATACGTTGTGACTATAATATATTGTTCTATATAACAAATACGTTGTTCTATATATATATATATATATATATATATAGAGAGAGAGAGAGAGAGAGAGAGAGAGAAAATAAAAATACAGAAAGATACGTTTACCAATTAGGTTATTGATATAATGAGTGAACCAAAGTAAAAGGAATAATAATAGCATTAAAGTTTTTTTAAATAATTTTCACAGGTATATAAACCCAACCAAAGTAAAACGAATCACTGGCCCCGTACGACAATGCTCCAAGTTCTATAATTAGGATTTTATTATATTATATACTATAGAGTAATTATAATATTTAAACTTTAATATTGAGAAAGAAATAATACACGGTATAACCGAATGAAGTAAGCTACTAATTCAATTAATCAGAATTGTTTTACTTATATAAATTGAAGAAGTTAAATAAAAAAAATTTAAAAATCTAAAGGAATGATCGGATGATTTAAAAGGTAATTGTATGAAATTAATGAAGCAATTCTGATTCGACAATCAATCTAAAAGAAATACGTTAACTTAACGAAGGGTCATTAGATTTCCAAACTATTTTTTTAACTCTTCTAATTAAGAAAAGGGTCACCGACATATTCTGTATACACTCGTATATATACGAAGGACGTATATATAATCAGAACAAACGATCGGAATAGTTTCCCGTACACACAGGTTGTTTTAAAAACTAGTCTACTTAAAAGTTAACAACCAACAGGAACTAAGTCATCTACGAAAATAGAGTTCATTACACTGTTTACAAAAATATGTGCAAATCAGGTGATCTGTCTGTCTGATGAATAATAAATAATTTAATATCAGCTTTTTATACGTGCTAAAGTCAATTATATAACAAATATGTACAACTAAAAGTCCACACATGTCGATATTTCGCAACCATTAGGGCTCTCGTTAGTTCTGCTACAGTCGCGATGTATTTTTAATAATTCGTTTAATAATATAAAATGGACTTATTTTATTCCCGATCGCTTTTTTATAAACCAATGTTATTTTACAACTGAAATTGTCTTCCCCCTTTATGGATTACAATTAACCTAACCCGTATAGACGCTCGATTTAAATACATTTTTTTTAGTATTTACTATTAATTGTATGACAACTAATATTTTCCTTTTTGCTGTATTTTAAATGTTGTAAATATATAATACATTAATATTTTTATGTACTATAAAAACCGCTGGCCTTACGTGAAGATTAATGGATTACAATAAACTATTGTAATCTAAAAATAAAAATAAAAAATAAGTAAAAATGTAAAAAATAAGTTAAAAACTTTATTAATACAAAAAAAAATTATACATATACTCTAATAAATTCTAAGAAACACCTCTTCTAAAAGAGAATTTTAATTTTATAAAATTTTAATAATTTTAGCGTGAAATTTATTACTTCATAGAATAAAACAAACAAATCTGTTTAAAATATCTATTTCAACTGTTCTAATTTTTAATATTTTACCAATGTACAGTATATTCTACGACAACTTTAATAACATTATATAGATAAACGATATACTAGATCGTGGATACCGGGGTGTTCTTTGGTGGTTGAGTTTCAATTAACCACACATCTCATCCAAGAATGATCGACCTGAAACTGTACACGACTACACTTCATTTACATTCATACATATCATCCTCAATCATTCTCTGAAGTAATACCTTACAGTGGTTCCGGAGGTCAAACAGTAAAAGAGAAAGATTAAATGATATATATTTTTTAATTGCCGGCATACATTTTGTAGGATATTAACGGAAATTTTATTTCTTTTCTTAGATTCCTTAGCGTATTAATGAATGAAAAACCTCGAATTTGAATTTCCATTACATACATAAAAACCTTGTGCGTGTGCGCACAACAGTGAAATACATAGACGTGTATAAAAAGGAATTCGACAAAATATTCTACAACTAATCGTACAATATTTGTATTAATTTATTTTATTAATTAATTTTAAAAATAAAATCCCGTTTATATTTACCCTCGTATGTAAAAAATTGATACAGTCAGCATTATATCAACAGATTGAACTTAATAACAGTTCTTAAATAAATACTAGGTTACAGGTAGAGAAAAGTTAATTAAAAATTAGGTGGGAATGAAATTCAAAGGCAAACGGGGAAGCTGGAAGTTCGTGACAGGAGTTCCGATATCGTGCCGGCCGGATAAGGAGTTGACGCGTCGGTTCTGTGCCGGTACGGCGACGACAAGCCAGAAGTTTCCTGCCGGTTGAAATAAAGAAAGATAGATACAAAACCAAGGAGAAAGGCGTATAGACGGTACACGGCAAACGTACAGGAAAGAGGATGCAAACAGCAAAGGAAGCGAAAACAAGAAGGGAATGAACACACAACTAGCTCCCGACGGTGAACAGACGATTGTGGGAGAATTCCGGCGACGCGACGAATATATACGTATTATAAACCGCACACATACACATTTTATTTTATAAGTTGCCAACTCGACTGCGTCTTGTTCGCCTACGTAACACTTCCCTCTTTACTCTGTAACACGTCTAACGATTCCCATCGTGGAAAATTCAGATCGTTCCCCCTAATGTGTTCCTCCTACATTCAAAAAACCAGTCCGAAAAAATTTCTGTATAAGTCATGAGTTACGTGACGCTTACATAACCCTGTGAATATAAAAAAATAACGCTATACAATACGAGCCTATTTTTTGGTTTTTATTATGGTTACTGTCATTACAAAAATATTGATGTACCCTCACTTTAATTCATCCTAAATCTGAAACGTTAAATAAAACAATTAGTTATTATCTTTCCCTTACGTTCTTTCCCAAGATATAGAATATCATAGAATCGGTAAGAAAACATTTTTTACGACGAATGATTCTATACCACTTAAAAGCAAAACGTTCATAAATTTTCGTGTTACAGTAATTTTAAGTGTTACAAAAAGTGTTTTGAAAGACCTACCTTAGCATAAAAAGGTTTCAGGTTAAACGTATTTCTTTAATTTCCCGTAAACTATTTTCGATTGTTTTGTTATTACAATACTAGAAGAGAAAGAAAATGTTATTATTACATTTGAACATCTGTTGTTTGCAAATAATAAATAAGAAGCCAAACGAGTGAGTGCTTATTTACAGCTATGATGTTTTTTTTTCATTTGTGAAGTTTTTTCAGAGTTCGGCACGTAGCACGATATATATATCTCGTAACAATAAATTATATTTTATAAAATTAATTATGACATTTCCAAATCCCACGCACCCTATGTAAAAATGACATCTCAACACTGACTAAAAAAGTCAATTTCCATTGGAAAAGAAATAAAAACAAAACTAACCTTCAAACCCTTAAACTAAAATAGGTTACAATAAAATTATGATTTTGAAAAATAATACAATTTTGAAATAAAAGATGCTGGTAATAGGTATAAGATAAGTAAAACTATGACATTGACCTGGTGAAGTTATTGCCCGATCTGGAAATTTTTGTAATTAAAATTACAAAAGTTAGAACTTTTTCGATTAATTTTCCACCAATTTTAAACAACGTTTAATTTTCGAGTTACTCTGTATAAACATATTTTATCAAGCATCATTTTATATTTTTTTATATTTCTATTTTTTATTTTTTTATCAAGCATCATTTTATAGAATTACCTTTTACGTAAAAAGGAATCCTATAATACGCGATAAAACGTTTAATTTCGTATCTCTGAACTATTTGAAAGAAACAGCGTAAAATAATATTATTAGGTAAGTGTAATCTCGCTCTCCTGTAGGTAGTTTTGCCGTACTGCGAAAGTATCTAATCGAAAGTACCCAGTCTTCAATCTTTACAATTATAATACCATAATCCCCACAACAAATTTGTTACAATTACGTTGCGATTACGATTAAGTGTTTAGACGTGCCGATAACACACGACCGACAATAAGATCCCAAATAATTACCACGACTCCTATAATTAAATTAAAAACAAATATCAATTATGTGAAAAAGAATTTAGACATTTTACGTATATAATTTTAAAATAAATTATAATTTACTAAAACTATAATTCATTTACAGATAAAAAACATTTCTTTTGATAATTGTTTCAGCACTGGATTTTATTTTTATAAAGCATGAAAACAAGAAGTACTTTTATACATTCGAATTAGTTGTTTTTTTTTCAGAAGTTCCAATTTTTAAAAAAAATTAAACATGATTACTAGTCATAATATAATTTTTTTTTCAGCTTACTATATTTTATACAAATCGTATAATAAATGCGAATTACGTAAAATTACTAAGAGTATTTTTACGAAACTTTAAAATAAAAATACATAACTATAGAGGGGTTCACAGAATTTACAAAAGATTTATTACTAATACATTTCATTGTAACGGTTTACTTTAGTCTCTAGAGAACTGTTTATTTATAGAAAACAAACAAGTTCTCTTACGTCCTTGCTAGCCGTATTACTACTACCCGTTCCACCAATTATAAATTTTAGCTACAATCACAAAGGGAAATTCTGAAAAACATTATTAATAAGTAAAATCCTGACTTGGAAATGCATCTCCTATAAACAAATAAATATTATTAAATTTACTTACTTTAATTTGGCGCTCGCGTATCAAACATCAAAATTTAAGAAAGAACGGAAAAAGCATAATTTTTATTTTTATTTTATGTTAGTTTTTATTAATCTTTCTTTTTAATATGGTTTTGAGCGAAAGGATTTTTATTTGGGAAAATTTGCTTTTAATTTGGATAAGCCTACAAAAAAAAAAGAAGCAGTTTGCGCATGAAAACAAAATCTGATCACAAGAAATTAAAAGGCAAAAGAGGTGTTGAATCTTGATTAAAAAAAAAGAAATGCAGAGAAAAACGTACAGATTTAACGGGCGACTGCTGTTACGTAAACTAAGGCTCTCCGCATTGCGGGAATAAACATTAATTTTTACCCTCGATTTTCCGAGTCTCTGGACTTTTCACAAGAAAATATTTTAAATATTAGAATGGAATCGAGTCATATACACAATAATAATAATCCGATACTAAACAACGATATCGAAAAATTTGAAACTTCTATTAGACATCTTTCATTTAATATATCTTTAACTTATATTTTAAAGGAAAACTTATAACTGATCCACCAGATAAATTTCTATAAATAAAATAATAAATTTAAATTTTATTTACGCAAAAAGAATTTTATTTACGCAAAAAGAATTTTATTCGGTTTAAAAAAATTAAATGTAATAGCTTCACTTGAATAAGAAAATATTAAGAGTTTATTTATTGAATTCGGTTGAAAAAGAGTATTTTACTCTTTTTCAACCAAAAAAGCGTATTTATATTTATAATATAAGTGTATTATATTATATAAGATTTCAATATATAGTTTTGTCGAAAGGAAATCTTCAGCCAGTCGGCGACTAACTTTTGATGATCTATCTTTTAAAAGTTTTTTCGGTATGTAGAAATAAATCATTAAACTAACATACCATTTAAATCTAATACATTAAAAGCTTAACAATATAAGCTTTTAATACATTAAAAGCTTATATTACTGTTACTCTTAAATACTAAATCCGCTTATAAATTGAAATGTGAAATTAAATATAACAATTGATTTTAAAACTAATAGAAAAGATCGAAAGAAAAAATTACAAACGTAACAGATTTTACATAGCTAAAGATTTAAAATAATTAGATTTAAGATTTTAAGTAACTAAACCAAACTTAATTTTCATTACTAGCATGTGTATAAATTTATACGCAAATAAAAACAAATTATTTTATCTACAGTGTTAACAATGTTATCGATGAAATCGTCATAGGTAAACAATTTTAAATTCTAATATTTATCATAAACGTTCCACTAAATAACATATTAAAAAATATCGAGAAATTAAGCAACACCGACCGCGTTAAGTAAACGGATGGTAACGTTCATTTACACGCGCTGCTCGTGTCGATCGTAATATTTAAAAAGGAATACGACAGGAAAAAACTTCTAAAACTTAAGCTCAAGAAAAATCAAAAAGAAGGCGGCGAAAACTAGTACAAAAAGGAATATTCTATAGAAATTATCAAAAAATTATTTTAAATTTTTAAATACAATACTAGCAAAGTATAAAAATAAAATCATACGTTCAAACAAATATTATATGATGTAATTAGTCCTAAAAATTACCGATACCCATTCCGGACACTTAGTATTTAATTACATTAAACTTCTTAATATTAACAAATAACCGATAAAAAATAATACAAAATATTTAAATGTGCTTTCATCATTTTATAAACGTATAAATGTTTTTATGCCTGTTACGGCATAAAAAAATCGATCTATACTTACGATTTACTAGTTTTATCCGGTGTATACAAATTAGAGGCCTTAACCTTACGGTTGCAGACGACCCGATACAAAAATCATCTTTGGGTGATGAAGTCACACCCAAAGATGAAACATCCATTACGGAGAATAACAAGTTATATTTCAGGATTATTAAGAAAAGTGAAAATGACTTTCCCGTCGTCTTTAAACCAATCCATTCACAATTCAGGAGATAATTCAGCACTAAAAGCGTTAGTTTCACTTTGTTCACCGCAGGATTGTATAACGAACATCGTTACTCTTAAAGAGAACGACTACGACTGACGGCTGGTGTACCTCGGATAATGTTTTACATGTGTCACTGTAATAAAAAAAAATACTGGCAGATAATATAAAACAACAAATTAACATCTCTTTCCCTAGAAAATTTCTTTGACAATATTTTATCCGGTAAACATAACAAAAATATAATATTATAAAATATAATATTTTATCCGGAAAATTTATTTAACTAAAACAAATTAGATTTATATTATCGACCGACCAGTGACAGGTTGATACGCACATAAAATATAAGATCGATTTGGATTACGATTCCTAATCTAAATATAAAAACCAACAGTATTAGCATTCGTGAAATAGGAAAAATTAAAAACCCAATAAATATCGTAGTAGCACACCTCAAGGTATTTCATATTAGCACCAAATACATAAAATACAGAATGTTCTCAGAATTTAAAAAAACGATGCGTCATCGGCCGTAAAATAAAACGAAGAGAAGTAAATTACTTTTTCTTTTAAGTATATTAAAGGCGTAAGAGAATCTATAAGACTACCACAGTCGCTTCAGGAGAGAAAGATAGGGAATCATTCTCATACGAGTTTACAAGTTTTAAAAAACGTTTTGTATATTTCCCGTACGCAGAGACAAAATACCAAGCTATCGTTCAATACGTTCAGGAGGGTTTTGATAGGCAGTTGAATTAAGTATTTGACGATGAGCGATAAGCGCGTAAATATTAACTTACCGTACACCCTTCCCGTCAGATTTCATATAACTCGACGCGATAGCAATAGCAGTAGTACAAAGCGACGAAACGTAGTTTCCAAATTCCCTTGTGGAAATTAGTGTTCATATCACGAAGTTCGTAAGAATTTCGTCGGTAAGAGACGACGAAGTCAACGAACTACGTTTACAGTTGTAAACATGACCTAACCTAACAGTGAAATTAAAATAGGCGAAAAATAAGCGTGAAAACATTATATTTCTGGTCAATTAGATTTATTTTGTTAGAAAACGTTTCTTTTCCATTTGATGAACCGCGGGATGTCATTTTATTCATTGTATTTAATGTACCTTTAGGAATCGCGCTGCTAGCAGTAGTTGATAGTACTAAGTACCGTACAAAAAACTTGATACTGTACTTGAAAGAATAAAATTTAAAAGAAAATATACTACAGCTTGTTTTAGTTGTAAATTATCTTATGTAAATGAAAATACTGAAGATGAAACAATTTTTTTAATTCCCATCACTTCTTTAAAAAAAATAAAAGTGTTAGTTATATATAATAAAAAGAGATTATACTAGTTTTATTAAAAAAGGAATAAATAAAACGGAAATAAACTCGATTCATAAAATTGAATAAACGATAAAAATCGAGGAATAAGTACAATATTACATCACGTAAAGCATTAAAGGAAAAATATGGTATGAAGTGAATGACATGACTATCAACAAAAAAAATTGGCCGTGTAATTCAATTTGTTTGTTCTACAAAAATAAATTTAATAATAAATCCATAAGATAACAATCAATAATTCATAAAAAAAGAATAAAAGAATAATCTAACAAAACACAGTGATATCCAAAAAATTATAAAGAAATTGTAAACCGTACGGTAAGTCTCGCAAATATTATTTCTTCCGCTCAAAAAACATAAATTTCTGTAATATAAATAAAACTGTTTTTAACAAAACCATACTGATACCAAAAAAGGTAAGAGACTCCACACTTCTATTAGCAAAATCTGTTATTAATTTAGAATTTTCTTTTTAAAAAAATTCATGTTAAATGTATGTAATAGACAATAGATATACAACAATAGATAATAAACGTTTATTAATTCATTTATTAAACGAATAATCATAAGAATTGTATTATTACTGTAAATGTGATATGTATTACTTATAAATGGAATTGAGCCGGTAAAGAGTTTTAAAAAGATTTCCCTTTTTTCTTATTATATGGAATGCTTAAACGTTGTTTATTATCTATTATTGTATATCTATTGCCTATTACATATATTTAACACGTATTTTTTTTTTAAACAAAATTCTAAATTAATAACAGATTTTGCTTATAGAAATGTAGTGTTTTACCTTTTTTAATATCAGTATCGTTTTGTTAAAAACAGTTTTATTTATATTACAGAAATTTGTTTTTTGAGCGGAAGAAATTATTTACACGCAAAAATAATCTGACTGCAGAGCATTACATCAAGGAATATATCACAACAAATATGTATAATGATCGATTAAATAATGTATTATAGATTGTCTGCGTGATCGTATAAATTCGGTTGATCCTTGAATTTTGATGTAGTATAATAACATAAAATCTTATTATTGTCAAGGATAATCACTCAGCAATTAACCGAATAATGCAAGTTGTTTTAACTACACTAACTAATTATATTTTCAATTTGTAACAAAGATAAATTTAGACTAGTAGGTTTTTTCTTAAATCAATTGTGTAAGTTTTTAATATATTTCTATTTTAAACACTGTAGTAACAACGGGTTTACTACTCACTTGCTCTTATAAAGTTTATTTTTAGTTACAGGTTTAAAAAAACAAACCTATGCGGTATATGTTAAAAGATTCATTCGTATGCCTAACTTGTAGCACCTATATGTATACATATATTAATGTGATATACGATGCGTTACTATTTTAGTTATATATTCTCTTTCTCACTTTCTGCGCGCGCGTGTGTGTGTGTGTGCGTGATTTGACATCCAACTACATGAATACAGAAATACACGTGTTTTTTTTTTTTTCAATTAAAAATGTACACTGGTGATGGATTTACGTTGAGTGTACGTATGTACTCGATTACAGAAATTTCGGGTGAACAGAGAAAACTACAATACAAGAAAGTAGCTTCATGCTGGCCGTTTTTTTTTTTGTTTTTTTTTTTTAATCTTACAACTAAAAGTTTACGATAAAATAAACTTAAATGATTTAAAAACGCAATAAAATTAAAGATGACAGCAGTTTTTTAATTTCAACTTTTTGAGAACGGTGCAAAATAAAAGGTTAGCGTGTAGTTTATTTGTAATTTGACGACGATATCGGTGCGACTAAATTTAAAAATGTTTAAATAAATGCAGATTCTGCGGCTGAGTGGTAGCGTCTCGGCCTTTCATACGGAGAGGTCCAGGGTTCGAATCCCGGTCAGGTATGGCATATTTATTCCCTACAAATTTCCATTTTCATATTCCAGCTTACAAGATTTTTAATGAATTACTAAATCAGATAGTTTTTAAGAAAACTACAGCAGTCATCGCAAAGAAAAAATTAAAAATTATTTTCACCGAGTTTTTCTAATCACAATCTACATATAATATTGACAGGTAAAGTATAAAAAAATATTTGATTTGGATAACATTATTATTTATACATTTAAAATACACGGTAACAGAGTCGGATCCGTTAACTGTTAATCAAGGCGCTGACAACTACGGACCCGAGAAATATTACAATAGAACACAAATAATTAAGGGATGTTAAATCTACCAGCACATTAAATATCATTTAAGATCAGAATTTCCCACAACAATAATTGTTGTACAGCATAATTATTGTACTGTACCATGTTTATAATTTGATTTAAAACTATTTAGTTACCACCTTGAACTATAGAAACAAATCTGTGTTAATTTACTGAAATAAGAAAAATTTCTTAGCAAAGCAGAACATCAATTAAAATTAAATAATAATAAAACAGAAAAACTTTTTCTAGTCTTTAAAATTCAACTTTTAACCTAAATCGACACATTTGACAAAAAGTATGGCTGGAACATAGATTTAAAAGAATACATTCGGGTAGAATTGATTTGTTCTTTTTACTTCCTTGAATATTGTATTCGCGAGCAGTAATAGCCCTCACATAAGCTTTTCAACGATGTAACTTATTTTCATTGGTTCCAGATTCAAATAAAATTTTAATTAATGAAATATTTTGGACTTACAAGCGGAATGCACATCGGTTCGAATCGGACTTCATACACATATATTTTTTTAATTTAAATATATTCATTTATTTATAATTAACCTCTGATCGTAAAAAAACTTTGCAATAAAAACTAATTCAATAATAACAATAAAAATAATATGAAAATATCAGAAGTTATTAATGAAATAAAATATTCTGTACTTTTAAAAACGTTATAATAGGCGTACAAGGAAGTCATATGATGACTACATCAGATGTTTTAGTTCGGTTAAAAGTAATTTAAATAATGAATTTTGAACTAACTTCGCGGTATTTATCTATATCCTACGATACGTAAAAGAAATTTCGTTGGCAGTGGAAACTAATACCTAATTTTCAGTACTAAAAAAAAAATTGTTACACAAATAAATAAAAGCTTATCTATTTAACAAAAATGTAACTAAACGTCTGTAGATCATTCTGAATAGAAAATATCTTTGTTTCCCCCTGTTTGGCCTCCGGGAATCACAGTCAGGTATTACTTCAGAGGATAAATGAGGTAATCTTGTACAGTCTCAGGTAGACCACTTCTGAGAAGTATGGTTAATTGAAACCCAACCACCAAAGAACACAGGTATCCACGATCTAGTATTTAAATCCGTATAAAATCGCCTTTGCTAGGATTTGGAACTCTCGACTTCGAAATCAACTGATTTGAGAAGACTCGTTCACCACTAGACCAACGCGGTTAATTGAATAGAGAATATCTGATACAGACCAGAATGACTATAAAGAAAAGGGTTGCTAGTTTTACACCTTAAACATTTTCAAAACTTCAAGGATTCCGTCAATATATCAACATAATGAAAAGCCTACAACAAAAAAAAATGGCATAGGAGTCGCTATACTTTCCCGGCGCTAAGGAACTGAAACCTGTACGATTTCAATATTTTCCCTTAGAGCTGTTTTCAATTCAAACTATTACTAAGAAAATAAATACGTACTACCACCTAAGGAAAAAGTTGAACATTGAAAAATTCACAAATTTTACCTACTCCCTCGGGAAATCTCCACAAATGTCAACACGATATATACTTCATATTTAGATAGCTACAGACTAAATTTGAAAGAAAAAAAACCGGTTCATACAACCTGAAGATATTTAGCGAAAAGTAGTGCGATATACGAGTACATCCATTTGGAAAATGGTTTTTGGTCTTAATGACTCCTAAGGTAGTGAAAAATCGAGATTTGTCAAAAACCCATAACGTAAATTTTTGACTGATTACCATACTTACCTCATATATATAGCTGCATGTATAGCAGAGAAAAAAAGAAAATATCTTAAGCCTTTCGTGGTTCAAAGAAGATACGGAAACAAGCAAAAATTATTATGTCATTTAATAGAGTTTTAGTGTCTACTATTGTTTATACGTCTAATTAAAAAAACCGAAATAAAATACTACTTATTAATTCAACTCGCTTTAAGTCATACTTGTAATACATCAATCGCTTTCTTATGCTAAATATAGAACAATAACAAATAACAGAGTGTGTCAATTGATAAAAGATGATAAATTAGTACAAAATGAACAGATCATTTAAAATTCAAAGCTCGCCCATTCTTTTCATCGTTACAGCGAAATATTCAACGCAGTAAGTATAAATATGCAAATGTCAATATGTAAGAATACGAATACAACGATAAAAACTATTCCGCCCTTTATTCCAACATAGCAGCTTCCTTTTATTTAAAACGTTAAAAAGAATGAACTGTAAGTATTACAAAAAAACAGTTGTCAAAACGAATTCTAGAACGAACTTAACATTAAAAGACAATTTCAACAAATATAAAATCTTTTTTTTTAATATACGATTTCATTTATTCATTAGATGGTCAAGTCATAAAATGCAAACTGCAATCGATAAAAAATCGGAACGTAAAACTCCTAAAACAATTCATGAATATTTAAAACATCAATGTAAACCATTTTCTGGTAAAGATTATGTACACTTAAAATAAAAACTAATCTTAAAGAAAGATCTATAATTTATTTTATTAATACTAATAATAAACTTTATTTAAAAATCAAGTGGTAAAAAAGTGACTCCCCAAAAATATAAACGTTATTTGACGTAGAGATTCAAAATACCATAATTATTACTTGGAATTAATGATTCACAACTTTATCCTTTATACGACAAAAAAATTGACAAAAATTAAAACGTTTGTCTTAACTTACAATTTTCATCCTGTGCAAATAACAAAGTAAAAATTAACATTTACAGGTATATTTAAATTAAAATCTACATTTACCGATGTCTCGAGTTACCACCCTATGCTGTAGCTAAAGGGTTTTTATTTAAAAAGCATACATGACACTTCTGATAAAATTTGAATCTATGCGTTACATAAAATAATGGATTACTAACATCGTAAACACTGTTCCAGTAACGACAATAATAATATACATGGAATGATGCAAGAGGTTTGGTGGATAATCCACTAAAATGATTTTTTTTTAAATCAAAAACAAGAGCAACTTATATATTTTCAAGTTTACGTAATTAAAAGCAAACAAATCGTTTTGTATAGAAAAAGTTTATAACTATTAAACAAAAATTTAATTATAATTTTTTACTTCCTTGTACGAAGTAAAAAGGAAAGTAAAAGGAAAAGTAAAGGAAGTATTGCGATTGCAAAAAGTTTCGGTTTCCAGATTTCAACGAAAATATCCATTTCGACCATCCCTGGATCCATTTTGACTATTTTCGGCGTGACATCTGTACGTAAATATGTATCTCGCATAACTAAAAAACCATTAGCCGTAGGATGTTGAAATTTTGGATTTAGACTGTTGTAACATCTAGTTGTGCACCTCCCCTTTTGATTGCAATCGACTGAACCAAAAGGGTTCAACAAAAAAGCCCAAAATCCGAAAACTTTGGATTTTGGACTTTTTCTTAACTGCAGTAATAAGCATAAGCTTTTCAACGATGTATCAGAAGTGGTACTTATTTTCATTGGTTCCAGAGTTATAGTCAAATAAAATTTCAATTAATGAAATATTTGGATCTTACAAGGGAAAAGCACATCGGACTTCATATACAATATGATTCGAATCCGACTTCATATACATAATTTTTTTAATTTAAATTATTAACCTCCGATTGTAAAACATTTTTTGCAATAAATTATAATTCAGTAATAGCAATAAAAAAATCATTAAGTTATTAGTGAAATAAAATTTTCTGTTCTTTTAAAAACGTATATATGTAATTTAATAGGCGTACAAGGAAGTCGTGTATTCATATCATATTTGTTTATTTATTGTATAAGAATTTTTTTTAATATATAAAAAATTTCAGTATACATTCAATTAATGTTCGAATTAAAAAAAAAAACCCGATTAATTTTTGTCCACAATATTAGGTAATGATTTAACTCGTAATTAAGTTCCCGTAATTACAAATGTTTATCTCTTACCGAAAATGAAGTTTATCAGCTGAAGTGTCTGAAACGTAACGACACTCCTTTTCACTATTAATTCATCACCGAAACGATCAGCCTAAATAGTAGAGGCACTGATATAGGGCCGATAATACTATCGATAAAAGATCGCATCAAGAGCCTAAAATAATAAGAAAACTACCTTAGCGTATGAGTAATACACAGGATTAATTACTACCGTTTAAAAAACCCCTTACAAATTAAGATAGTTCATGCAGTTTTGTATAAAAGTATAAAAAAAATACATAAAATAAATAATTACGTAAACCTGTAATTACTTTTTACTTAATATCTACGAACACAATGTAATAGAACAGGAACATACATAAAGGAACATTAGGCGTTACAAGGCAATGAAGTAATCGTTTGCATTGTTTCAGATGGCAAGTCGGAACTCAACCGAGATCCCAGCTGTACGACATCGACATCGCAATACACGTGTTCAAACATGCGTCAATTCGCACTACTTATTATTAAACACACCCACGCACGCATAAATTTTAATAAGCTATTAATAAATAATATACAACTTCTAATGCATTTACAATTTATTCTTAATCAAGTTTAAATATTATCTTATATATTGCATTTCATCACTTGTTATAAAAATTCATACAAGTTAATTATAATTACAACTCAACTCCTAACTTGATTTTACATATAAGGAAATAAACATTACAGCCAAACGCCTGTCATTTTCAATGTCTTTGTAAATGATTTATATGTTTTAACATTCCGATACTATTTTTACCGAAGAGTTTGAAAACTGCATAACGAACGGGCTTTGTAATAATAGAAAAAAAAAACAACGTACGATCTACTTTGACTTAACAGACTTTCAGATTTTTGTTAACGTAGGAATCACTTTTCTGGCAATGGCGATCTATACCAATAACGGGCAATTATAAAGATAGGTAAAAAAAAAAATTGGTTCTTTTATAAATTGTATATTTAAGGAGACGTTTCACAAAAAAAAAAAAAAAACACAAGTTTAAATAAACTAAATAATTTACGAAAAAAATTTGATGCTCCCAAGTTTAAAAAATTATATCAGTCAGACTGATATATTTTTTTTTGCATATGTACGTACCCTATGTTGCCCTACATCTGGTCATATAACTCTGGATCCCGCAGACCAATTTTCTTCAAACTTGGTAGACAGGTACTAACTTCGGTGGAAAAGAATATATTAAATTTTTGAAAAAATTGGTACAAGGAATGAGGATGTTCCACTGAAATAACAATTCAATCTTTACTGGGGCATTTTAGAAAAAAAAAATCTTACAAAAGTTTTATTTATCAAGATCACAAATTACTGAAAATTTGTATTTAAAATTCACTCCCTCCACAAAAAATAGCTAAATATTTTTATTTTTTTAGCTGTATGTTGCTTCAGAAGATAAGGAAGTTTTTTGTATCTACATTTTCAACATCAATAGATCTTCAAACCACTATAAAACTTTCGCCCATCCCCTCTAATGGTATGCGGTAACAGAAAATATTTGCTTAATAAAAAAAATTAATTAATTTTAAATTTAAATCCATTTCGCAAGTTTACCCATTGGATTTAAAATGTAAAATTTTTAATTTTTTTATACCCCCTTATCATTTAGTACTTCTTGATGGAAAAACATTACTCAAAAATTCTTACCTTTTCTAAGAAAATTACTACTGTGTTTCCTTAGAATTATGAATGTATTATTGTATTTATTAAACAACTTAAAAAAATTATTTTTTCAATCTATTATCACCATTTAGGGTTAATTACCTTAAAAATTAATTTTAACCAAACGCTCCCTCCTCTTGATTATGAGTTCCCAAAATGAATTTTTTTTTCAATTACAAATTTTTAATGTTCAAAACGTATTTTTTTAAACAATAGTCAATAAAAAGCTTAATATTTCTCCTCTGATGGGGAATTCCGAAATTTAAAAAAAATCAACCTTTTTTAAATTTCGATTTTATTTATTTAAAATCAATTTAAGGAAGGAATATTTTAATCATTAAAAATACCCCCCTGATGAATAAGCCAAACTTTGAAAAAGTCGAAAACATATTTTTCAAAACTGTGATGATACTAATATTAAAAATTTAGGTTATTACTTTATTTTGTTCAACATCTTGACTTCAAAAACTGAAATTAATCGATTTAAATAAGTTAAAATCTAAAATATTTAAAATATAATTAACAAAACAAAATCAATTTTATATTTAATAAAAAAAAAACTAAGCAAAATATTATAGTATGTATCGAGCTCAGGGAACAACTGACTGACATATTAACTGCAGTCATTTCTGTATTCACTTGTATTTTTAGTTATTTCACGAGCACATGTGTTTTTTTTCCTTCCCCCCCCCCCCGGGATCGGATCCGTATTTGAACATAAAGTCGGCTCCGAGGGGTGCCATAGCCTCTAACTAACGGTGGAGGGATCGATCCTTTGGGATCCCCCCACCGGGACTCGGGCTTTATACCTTGCCCCTAATGGGGAACCCCCGAAAGGATCCTCCACCGGGACTAGGTTTTCCTTTTCCCCGTCCCCCCAAGATCGGATCCGTATTTAAACATAAAGTCGGCTCCGAGGAGGTGCCATAGCCTCTAACTAACCGTGGGGGGATCGATCCTTTGGGATCCCCCCACCAGGACTCGGTCTTTATACCTTGCCCCTAATGGGGAACCCCCGAAAGGATCCTCCACCGGGTCTAGGTCTTACTTTCCCCCAACGGTACTGCAACGGAGTACCCACCTGATTATTGAGCATATGTTTGGAAAAGGAAAAGAAACAAAACAATAAACACCGTTAAACTTTCACAGAGTCCTCCACAAGTATAATAATCTATTTTTTTCTAACTACGTATCGTAAAACTAGAAATATTTTTACATAATATGAAAAAAATTCATAATTTTGGAATTTTTTTTTTTAGTTAAAAAGGAATTATTTATCATAAAAATACAAATACAGCTAAAAATAATTGAACAACTGCACAACTTTCCCGGGAAAGTTATGCAATTCAATGCATAATTGCTGAATTGAAGGAGTGAAAGTAACACATTATTTTTAGTAGAAACGAATATACTTCTCTTTTCACTACCTATTCCAGCCAATCTTACGACAGCGACCCATGTAAAAAAAAAAAATCACCGAAGTGTAAGAGGCACCAATTAGGGTTACTTTCTCTAAGAGTAATGATGTTTATCAAATGGCAGATCCCTGCGGTGAGCCAGATGAAGTTACCGCTTGTAGGACCGAATATCATATCATTCGGTATTTCATAGGGCTTGCCATGTAGATATACAGGTGTATTCAGCATAAGTGAAAACGGGAACGGGAAACTTCCTCATTTTCCTTAACCGCGTGGTACGGAATTATCGTAATTTTTGAAGACGGTTTTATCTTCTTCAAACGTGAACCCGTATCAGGTAGCATATAATAGCACAATTACGACACTTTACATGTTCGTAAATGCATAACCTACTAATCGTTACAAATTAACCGTTAAATAATTAAGAGATAGAAATTTCTTGAACCGACAAAAAAAATTGAAGTGGTTTCTTATTGTAATACAGTACAGTCTAAATCTTATACACTCAACATTAAAAAATGTAAATTTTGGAAAATTCCGCTTTTGGACCCTAAATTCCAGAGAAAGCGTTATAACGAAGGTGAAAACTATTTTCTCAAATCAGCGCTCCACTTAAATGTACAATATTCCTAAAGGGAAAAATTAAAAATAATGAAATAAATGTTTCTGGTGAAGCAAGAACTATTAAGATCGGCTACACATATATGCGTAAATATTTTATAAATCAATACGGGGAAATGAAGAGAAACACTTAAAACAAAATTAGTACGATTTTCCACCATACCAATTTTAAATAAATTAAATTAATAAAGTGAAACATAAATAAATCTGAATTAAAAATTAGTACACTACTGAGAAGTTATAACCTACAACCGGGCTAATGACCCCGATATTACAAATTAATACGTATAACATTTGAATTAACCGAATTAAATATTAAAAATAAGGAAAAAGGGATATTCATTCCCGATTGTAGGAATTAAACGATGATGACGACGAGTATAACGATAATAATAAATATAAAATAGAGGAGAAAAAGATTCATGAATCACGTTGGCCGTGATAGGATTTTACTAGGTACAAGGTGATGGAGTCTTAAGGTAGGTGACACTCTGATATCAAGGTTACGTTAGATATTTTTTTCAACAGAATCTAGAAATGGACCTGAATATTGGTGGGATCAAAGTGTGTTTACGTGTGTAACACACACACACACACACACACACACACACAGAGAGAGAGAGAGAGAGAGAGAGAGAGAGAGACGAGAGAGTGATGAGAGGGGTTAAGATTTAAAAAATAATAATAAAAGTAACACTAACTAACCAACCTGTGGTATGAGTTCTTTTACAAAGTAGTGGCAATGGGACTGTGGTGGGGATCAACTGGTTTGAACATCTTAGCCACATCAGGCGAGCAAACAGCATCTCATCTCGCTAAACTCTTTTCAACTCGACTCTAAAAACCTTGCCCCGTATCCCGCATCATCAAATTGTATGTAGCGAGTGGCTGCGTGGAGTCGTCCGCTTTTGCTCGCTGCTCAACGCCCTAAACATCACACCAGGACAGGACGGACAAGTAGAAATTTAACATCATCGATGCGAATACGAGTAGAACAAGTTGCGCAACTTTACTATATACTTAAAATCCACGACCATTAAACAGATGGTAATAATAAATTTCATTTTAAATTGAAAATTTCACTATTTACTTTGCGAAAAAGAAAATAAAATTTAAAAAAAATTACACGTAATCATCACTACCGCTTAAGGATCAGATATTAAAAATTAAATAACGTAAAACAATCGCTTAGTATACATAGTCACCGATATTTCACGGTCTATTTAACAAAACAAACTACCTACCCGCCGCATAAAATCAAAGCAAATAAGATTCCAAGCATTAAGCCGATTTAAATATTAACTGTAAAGCCAAACAAACAAATTCCTAAAACATCTAAGGTTTCAGTAACAAAAAAGTTTTCAGTAATGTATACCTATTACGCGATCAAAAATAAAAATAAGTGTAATAAAATCGTAAAGATACATTTTAAAATAAATTAAATCCTACGATATCGATATCATATACTATTTTGCAGTACTTAAAAGTGAATTTTAGGTGAAATAAAGTAATTAGCGAAAAACTATGAACACGACTAGAAATGGGAGCTGGAATATTCACACAAGAGTACCCAGTATCGGTACCTAAATAAACTGATTATACTTTGATACGCCTCCCCTTACGGTCGATAAGATAAAATGAATTTTTCCCAATAAGACTGAAGTAAATAACTTATAACTTATGTTTATTATGCTTCAAAAGCATGAAAAATCATCAGAGATACAACCGGTTCTAGTCAGCAGCGTCACTTTCTCTGATAGTAAAGATACGGTTTTCACTACAGCTCAAAGTTTTACGGTAAATGGAGAAAAGTTATCACTTGAATATTACCGGCATTCCGATATCCATGACAACTAATTTAACTGGGCAAAAAGAACCCGCTTTACAACTCACAATCTTTAGTAAAGCCTGGCATGGAATAACTGTGCTCAGAAAAAAGATAATTTAAATATAAACTGTGATAGATGTTTAAATTATAAGTTTGTTAAAAAAAAATATATCTGCTCATATAAGAGAACACAAACATATGTTTTCAAGCGTATACATATAATTACAAATCAATAGTAGCCATTTTAAATCCCTTGAAGAATTCGAAAAATACACAATAAAAGAAATTAAGTCTGACAACAAATCTATTTCACTTTCCTGGCATTGCTTATTTATTCTTATGTAGTAGAAAAACAATGAAGCACGAAAAATGTATAAAAAATTGATTTTATTTTTGCTCCCACATCTCCAAAATCACCTTAAAAGAATTTTTTTGATTTTTTTCTTTTACTAAGTTAAACGGAAGAGACTAAAAAGAATTCCACTGAAATAAGTACAACCATAAGATTTATTTTTTGGGGTGGGAGTAGAATCTGATGAAATTTTATTTAATAATATAAGTCGGGACCTACTCCAGGACCTCAGAGCTCACTTCAGTCGTCTTTCCCGTCTAGCCACCCATCACAGTGTTCGTTATCCTCACTGTTTTAAGAATTATACTGATACATAACAATTTAAGTATTCAGGCTTTATAGAAATCTGAAAAAGAAACTAAATCACAAGACAGAATAGTAGTGATTATGGTAACAAAAGAGCACACACCTTTCTTATTTTATTTCTATTGCCACGGTGACAGAAATATAATAATGAAGTAAAAGGATTAATCTTTTTTTCTTTAATGAATATCTTTAATTCACAACTTCACCCCCAAGGAAGCTAGACATTCGATCTATGGTTTAAAACTCTTCCTGGAATAACACCAATGTATCCTGTTAATTTGGAAGCGATCGGTCGGTTGGTTCTCACGTGGGAGAAAAATAAACAAGCAGACAAACTTTCGCATTATATATAAGATTATTATCCAAAGTTTAAAACGAATAAAGTTTCAATAAGTAAAAAAAAATATATTTTTAAACTTTGATCAACTCAACCCACAATATTGCCCCCAAAGTATTTTTTGGCGGGACCACTTGTACCACTACTTTGATTCTCTTTTTCCTGTTTAGCCTTCAGTAATTATCGTTCAGATAAATACTTCAGAGGATGAATGAGGATGATATGTACAGTGTAAATGAAGTGTACTCTTGAACAGTATCAGTTCGACCATTCCTGAGATGTGTGGCTAATTGAAACCCAACCACCAAAGAACACCGGCATCCACGATCTAGTATTCAAATCCGTGTAAAAATAACTGACTTTACTAGGACTTGAACACTTCCAAATCTGCTAATTGGGAAGACGCGTTCACCACTAGACCAATCCGGTGGGTTACCACTACCGATACTTAGGATGACAAAAAGAAAACCCGCTTAAAAAATATGCAATAAATAGAAGGATAACTTTTTTTTATTTTTGGGGAAGGAGGGAATATTGGAGGAGTTTTTTTTAAAATGGTAAGGTAAGCATATAGGCATATTCTCAAATTTATATAAAGTGGATTTATGTTCACAAAATGTTGAGAAAATTGATACCGAAGAAACTTATCTACTCCACCCACCAACCTGGAGATAATGACCCCAAATTTTTACCGACAAATTGCCCCATATACATGAGTCTGCGTGCCAAATTCATCAAAATCGGTTTATCTAGTCAAAGATTTTTAATTTCAAACACGCCAACACGTACGTACGAACATTAACCCACTTTATTTTTATTTTTATTTTTGGAGAGCCAGTCATAAAACATGGAAAGATTAAAAAAAAACCCCGATACCTCATTCTCTGAGCGATTATCATACCTTCCTTCTTGCAGCATAGCTCTAGAGCTACCGAGCCATAACAATAAAAATATAATGAATAGGATTAATTAAGGGGTTGAAAGTTTTAAGAGCCCTCATTTCTAGCGGCCAAACAATAATAAAACATTTAGATGAAAGTGGTATGTAAAAATGCTCGAAGTTTCATAAAAAAAAAAAATGATCACGACGATCGGTTCGGGGAAATACTTTATAATTTAAGTTGAAAACTTTATATAATTTATTTTAAAAACAGTATGAAGGCAATAATTTCATAATCCATCACAAATTGTAATGAAACAGAACAGTGCATATTAACGCTTGAAATTATATTTTTAAACGCTTTTATTATAAAAGAAAAAAAGTTCTGATAAAACGAGAACTCTGTGAGTAAACAGAAGATAACGAATAAAAGCAGTAATAAGAAAAAACAATTTATACTACATATAGTAATGACGATAAAAAAACTCATATTCTAGATTCGTATTAAACGGATCGGGAGGAGAAAGGTTAACGGTTAATAATGCTTTTGAACAAATTTAATAACTATTTTAATGCCGGAAACTGAATACTGCTAATTACTTTGATATCTTAAAACCCAACTTTTAATTTAAAATAATCCCAAAAAAAAACATCTATACACTCAAACTATCAAAAATATAACGGTTAACTGAAGAATACAATAAATATTTTTCTATATATAACACATAAAATTCTAATATCAAATAAAAAATTAAATCAACAGAAATGTAATCGATTAATGCATAGAAATGCTTAACTGAGGTAAAGAACTATGTCGACTTCTGCCTACACAAAAATGTCAAGTCTATTCAACAACATAGCGGCCAATCCGAGGCGTACGTCTAGATGGAAGAGAAGGTCGTGCCATTATTATGTCTTCGGGTCACTTCGGTCATGAAATTCATTCGTACAATGTGTTACGCATACGTACGTGAATATACGACACAAAGTGAACACGAACAGAGATAATCGTTTCAGATATTATGCATATTTTAGTTCATCCGACTGTGTTTCATGATTATTAGAAAAGACTTTTAAATTACAGATGAATCTTTAACTTGAGAAATGAGTTCATTGTACTTACGGCATCCTTATCGCATCGCTCATTAAATAAACGATACCGATTTTATTATAACTATATTTTTATTATTAATAATCATACTTACTTTAATATTATTAAAACGCGATGAGTTTTTTTTATTTTTTATAAAAGTCTAAACAGATAAATAATGTTTTATTAAACACACTTATGGCGGCAGTCTTAATTTTTTATTAATTTTCATTACAAAATTTATTAAGCATTTTATTCCGAACAAAATGACACCTGATTTGTAAAAATCAGTAGACAAACAATCGAGTTATTGCAGACAATTAGCCCGGCAGTACGATTCCGTACCGCCAATTATATACCTCATTACAAATGAATTGTCATCTCATTCAAAATAAAATGTTTGATAAATTTCATAAAATTTGATCAAATAAATTATTACAAAGATAATGAAGATTAAAAAATTGGAAATTTTTGAAGGAACGTTTTGAAAATTTTTTATTGTTGTAGAATAAGAAGACCTTAGTCTTAGATCTGCCAAATTTAATTAAAGTAGGTTTACCCGTTCCTGAGAAATTATTTTTTTTGTTGAAAATCACAAAATGGCGTCCAGAAGGAAAACAAAGCAAAGTAGGACTTATGTCGATGTGACCTTTTTTTGCTCAATTTGGTGACCTGAATCAGTACCCGAAGTTCGGCAAATCCATCCCGCAACACTTCGTGTATATATATATATATATATATTTACTTTTTTGAGATGTCTTTAGCTCAACATCCAAATCTTAATTTTAAAATATATGTAAGTATTCTATTATATGTTTTTTTAAATTAATAAAAAAAAATCAACGTCCAAAAAATATGATCACATATAAAATTGCATTTTCTTTTTAACAAAAAAACAAATTTTTATCTCTAAAATACGTAACAACAGTAAAAAAATCAACTGGTGAGATTTTCATATAAAAATCTATTTAAGTTACGATTTTTACTTTTTATAAACAGTTCTTTTGCGTTAGTTTTTTCCTCAATCTCTTGTCACTTACTTTCTTTTTTTTTTTTAAGAATATTAAAAGTAATATTGCAGAAATTGTGAAAATATATTTTTATATCTGAAAATTTTTGAGATATCTGTTTTATCAAACAGTAATCTTAGGAAGGCGTAAATGATTTCTAAATGAATAAATTTATACGTACATAAATTAAAAAAATACGCTGTTAAAGTGCGTCGTATTATTACAAAGATTTTATTAAAATATAAGAATACGGAAAAACAGTAAAATAAACTTGAAGTAACGGCGAAATCAGGTCCAAATTAGGTTTACGGTTTGTATTAAATTACCGCAGTAGAATAAGCGCGACTCACAATATTACCCAATCATTAAATTTTACGATGTAAGCGACTATGTAGCATTTTACAACTATTTCCTTCGGTCGATTCTTTTTTTAATAAAATTCTAATATCGGTTTACTACTTTAACGTTTTATAAAACATTTATTTTTTATTCCGGTCTTTCGTTTCTTTATTTTCGATAGAATTTTTAATTTCAAAGAGTAAATTTCAAAGTCGGAAAACTTTAAGATAGATAGCGACCGAATATGCGAAAAGAAAAGCGATTATACACGAAAAATCAAGAAATCAAGGGATACGGTCTCAAAAGACTTCTGGTCTAGGATTAGAAGAAAGGAAAATTATAAAAATATCGGAAAACGCCGGTCGCATTTGTGAGTTACTTCAAAATTACGATAAAGAAAATCAAACAGCGATATCTTTTAATTTGGTACAATCGATTTCAATACACATCGGATAGGTTAATGTTAAAATAATTTATTCGTTTTTCAACTTGTCCGAGGTACCTCGATCGCAATGACCTCGGATAATCAGGACTTTACTGCATTATTTTTTCTTTTTGTTTTTAAATTTGCTTTCCGTGGGAACAAAGCGATGCGGTACATCGGTTAAACATAATTATTATACTTGCGGCAACAGCATATGACAAAACGAAACGAAGGGAAGGAACTATGTGAATTCACATACGCATTACATTGTATAAAATAATACACGTAAATATCGTAGAACATACAACGAAACGAGTTTGAACTTCCGTTGTACGGGTCGCTGAACCGAAAGAATATATTCGGTTTGAAATATAATATAAAAAAAGGGATGAAAAAAGGAGAAAAAAATGATGTGCGTGAATAAGTAGAATAAGTGAAAGTTCGCGCCGATTTTATGCGTTCGTTCAGTTTGAACCTAATAGCGGTAACTATTCGGCAAAATAATATATTATATATAGTCCCGTATCACAACAGTTCACAGACCGCCCGGTGTTGTTAATCTGTAGTACCGATGATGTGTGTCACGATGCATCGATTCTCGATACACAACAGGTGATCGATTATTGACGTTACAAATTACAAACTAAAATATAAAAATTATATATATAGAAAATGTTATATACAATATAAACATATTAATAGTAATAATAATAATAATAATACGGAACAAATGAATGATAAATCAGATTATTTTAAATTATAGTGAAAAATAATAATAATAAATCAGCCGTCTACTTCGAAGAAAGGGGTTTCTCTTTCTCACATTATCAAATAAATAATATTGTACCGATGAAAAAGGAAGTACTTAAACTGATTTCACACACTTAATAATATAAATTAAGAACGATAAGAAAAGGAGTATAACAAAAACGTGCTAAATACTTATATGATATTCTGAAGCGTTCTCTTTTAAACCGTGTACGATAATTAAATGTTTATTACAAGAGGAACTCTTTCTCTTCTACATTTAAAAGACATTATAATTATTATTTTACAACTTTCAGTACTACAAGAATTAAACGCGTAAAAAATGAGCTAAAATTTCAACATAATTGTATCTGAATCGCAAAAAATAATAATCGGTTTTCAACAAATATCCAAACGACTGACAGGGACGGTTGACATCGTTTTATGCACGTCAACTTTTGTCTAACGTAATTTTTATGGGAAGGTTTTTTTTAAGGAAATGGGCTGAATATTGCTTTTATGCTATTAGTTTGTTCGACGACGCCGATAAGTCAAATGAAAAAAACGGGAGTAAATGCGTGTGTAAGAATGAATCGTTGAATGCAAAGTGCGTGTATTGTACAGTCGAAGGAGTGAATATTACGGATTATTTCACTATATTTTAGTAAATACATTAATCTCTGGTTTTACCCTACTGACTTTTTGTTTACGGTTGTGATGCATGTAAAAAGTCAAGAGATACAAAAAACCGATCTAGGCTGCTTTTTCTAGGAGTATTGGTGTTCACTATACAACCAGCCGCTGTAGTAAACAGAATAAAGATATCACTTGTAGACTGACTGAATATCATCAGAATTCGATGATGTAAAGTCCACTATCACCTAAATAATCCCCGGATTGATCAGAAAGTTGAGATATATCTACATGCTAATATACCAGGTGATATTTACATATATTAACGGCTTTATACTACATATGTGAGGTATTTGGAGGCAGAAAGAAATAGAGTTGTACATAGTGAAAAAAAGATCTGCAGTACGGTGGGTTTTTAATTTTTGTCCGCCATCTTGGATCCGATATAATACTGAACCAAACTTATTTTTTTAAATAGAAAGGTGGACACGTATGACAAAAGATTTCGATTTAAAATTTTACAAGAAAAACAACGGTGAAACCCGTTTTTCTGCTAATGCCTTCATTATCGAGTTATAAACATTCTAAGTTGCAATGACGGAAAAATTGTGTTAACAATAAAACGAGATAAAAAACGCTGCATGAACAATTGTATTGCAATTAACATTCATAATGTATACAGCAACGAACTTTAAACAGCGCTATAATATTGATAATAAACAATGACTATTAACGCTATAATTAACTAACAATTATCAGGTGATATTTGTTTTTTTCAAATCGCTGAATAGTCTTGATCACAATCGATTTACTTATTGGTTCTTCTATTATTAAATAAATCACATACATCTTGCAAAGGCCGAACCTCTAACGCCATACTCGTACGTGATCAACAGAGTCTTCTTCGGAGAGTTAAAGAAGGCATTGTTATTTGAAGTTTTAATAATTAATAAAACTAAATAAATGAACGAGAAAACTAATATTAAACCTGTCACCAAAAAACAAATTTGAACCACTAAGCCTACAACTTAATATTTACTAGCATTATCAAATTTTATTATTACAAATAAGTTGAAGTAAAAAGGTGAAATGAGGAGTTAAGTTGCATTGTTTCAACGTAATATATATACTGCATTGTTATAAATCAACAGCTTATAACTAACAAATATAAGCTGATATTAACACTGGAAGTTAATTTTTATTTAGAAACTAATATCAGTTGATATAGCCGTCTAATCTGTTGTGTTGTATTGTAAACACCAAAGTTTTTCTTGTAAAATTTTAAATCGAAATCACGTGTCAAATGTCCATTTTCTATTTAAAAAAATTGATTCAATATGTCAGATGCAAAATGGCGGACAAAAACCCACCGTACGGCAGATCTTTTTTTCACTATGTACAACTATTTCTTTCTGCCTCCAAATACCTCTCAGATATGCAGTACAAAGCTGTTTCCATACTTAAACATCAATCGGTATTACTTTTAACTATACATCTTACAGAATTGTTTTATCGAAATTACTGAGAAAGGAAACTAAAATATACAAAATCGGACGTAAAAACCACATTTTTTCCTATTTCACAGATTGTTTGATAATATAATATAAAACATGACAAAATGCTTCAGTTCAATTATGGTTTCTAGAAATGTACTTACAAAATTATAACAACTGAAAGTCAAATGACGTCTTTCGCTAAAACAATAATAATAATGGTATTATTATTATTTATTGAATAATGAATAGCTTCACATTTAATGAATCAATGGTTCAAATAGAAAAAAGTAAGAGTAAAAAAAATAAATTTATGCATACATGAGGTATAAATACATCTCTTGTATAAAACATCGCAGCTTATCGATAAATTCATATCTTTCAAACTAAAACCCGATAAATTAACAATAACAGACGCGACTTTCTCAAACATTTTATCTACTTATATTTTTAATTTCTTGAAACTTATTCCGATTTGAAAAAATCCTTACATCATTTATGGAACCGGTATGGATATCGGATTCTGGAAGCGCCTATAAATTCAAAACTATTTTATTTAAAATAACAATTATCTTTATAGATAAAAAAGGTAGATAACGCTTACGCACCGAACGACACTAAAAACATTTCGGCTAATCGGTTTGTGTCCCACCAACTGGACACAAGTAATAAGATAATAACGACGCTAAATCACAATGCGGAGAAATATTAATGTGCGTATTTAAAGGTGACGAGAGAAAATATTGATTGAGGATGATGTGAGATTTTTTATATTTTGTAAATTATTTTAGAATAACCGTTCTACATTCTCCGTATCTGAATGCATAAAAATTATCATAGTGACTAATGAACCCGTTTGAGATCTATTTCGTTGCAATAAGTTGCCGACATGTGACAGGTGTTATCACTCCGATTACAATTTTAATGTAATAATAAAATGTGTCTATGAATAAAAATAAAAAGTCATGTGAACACCACATGACTTCCTTGTATGCCTATTAAATTACATATACGCATTTCTTTTAAAATGAAAAGTAAAAAAAAATGTATTTCATTAATAACTTGTGATATTTTTTCTTTTTACTGTTATTATTTAATTATTTTTTATTGTAATTTTTGTTTATAATCGGAGGTTAATTAACAAATCAATATATTTAATTTTTTTTTTAAATATGCAAAAAAAAGAAGTCTGATTTGAACCAATGTGCCTTAGCCTTGTAAGATTAATTAAAATTTTATTTGGCTATAACTCTGGAACCAATGAGAATAAGTAACATTTATGAAATAAAATTGAAAAGTTCTCAATGAGGGATTATTACTGCAGTTACGAAAAAGTCCGAAATTCAAATGTTTTGGATTTTGGGCTTTTTTGGTCCAATCGATTGCAATCAAAAGTGCACAACTAGATATTACAACAGTCCTAAATCCAAAATTTCAACATCCTACCGCTAATCGTTTTTGAGTTATGTAAGATACACACATACATACGTCACGCCGAAACTAGTCAAAATGAATTCACGGATGGTCAAAATGAATATTTCCGTTGAAATCTGAAAACCGTAATTTTTCGCGATCACAATACTTCCTTTACTTCGTACAAGGAAGTAAAAATAATTACCGATACAAAAATGTATAAAAGTAATTATCTGCATTAAATGCAACAAAATGTAACTAATATTCACTAATGATTTTATTATTTTTAGCTATTAAATTAAAATACTGGACAACATAAAATTATTGCGACAAAAATCAAAGAGGTAATTTGAAAAATAAATTTTTAAGGATGCCGCAGGTACTCGTATTTTTAAAAATAGGAGACACTACGAAAAAAATTTAAAAATTGTTTTGTTTTACTTCAGTACCGAAAATAAAAAAAATTATCAATAACCGATTTTACTTTCAAAAAAGTCTGTCTATATTAGAGAAAGAATATCTTTAGCTATTTAATTTACAACTGAAATAATTCATTCGATCTCCGTTTTTCAACTCATTTAACACTTACAATATCGAAGAATCCTACATTTCTAGATAATTGAAAATTTTACAATTTTATTCACGCAACCCGTTTTACTTTTCTTTAGCTTGTTTTTTTTAAATCCAGTACATTAAAACAGCCCGTGAATAGATAATCAACATATGTGTGAACATGCCCTTAACAGGAACTCAACAAGTATGCAACAATTCAAACTTCATCGACTACACCGAGAACATTATTAATGCAACGGACAAGTTGGGCGCCTACGCCCGTCGTGGGCGGTTATCCTACCGGTGGTTAAGTCGCCTGACCGACTCATGCGCCCAACACTATATTTAGATGACGCCAACTGCATTGAAGCAAAGCCAGTACACTACAGTAGTTATCGCTGTTTTCTATCGCAAGAAATCCACAAGACGTCTTTAATATATGTAAAAAAGGGGAAAAAAATGAAAGTACAATATGCAGTCGGTGACAATCAATCTACTAAAGAGAATCTACTTTCACTAGTTACAAAAAAAAACAACAGGCTACGAATTAAATATTAAAATTGAAAGCTGTATTTACGGTAAGTTATACAAAAATAAACTCGTGCAGTAGAATGGAATGGTGGGAGAGAAAAGAATTATGCGTTTCTGAAATTGTGCCGATTTAAAAATAAAAAAAGGGCTGCGTTTATTTATACATCAATTTTTTTTTCAACAATTACCCAACATTCTGTCAAATATTCTTTCCGGATAACACAAATAATAAACAATATAAAATTACTTCCACGCAATATTTTATCCAACACAATACTCAAAGTTATCTACTATTTTTATTATTTTTTTAAATTTTAATAAAATAAATACATACATATTAACCGATGCTGTAGATAAAAAAAAAAACATTACACCGCGTGTACGTACTGTATTTGTACCTTGAACAGAAATGCGTATCGTTCTAATGTGCAAACGATATTACAAGAATACTAATAAATGTTTGGAACGGCTTTTTAAAACGAGTGATACGTACAAAATCATTTAAAGTATTGTTACGACCAAATTTATAACGATTTACGGGTCGATGAAACAACAAGCCTGTACCAGTATCCGTCACGATACGGTTACACGTAAAACAGAACGTGCATTAATTAAAGGTCAATCAAATTTCGTATCTGTACCTTCTGCCCCGCAACAGCCGTTATATATGATGCAATTACCGGCCGTTTTAACAACCCATATTGTACGTACTCATTTCATTGTGATATCGTATTTATATGGACGCACCTTAAAGCCGCCGACAAGTAAATACAAACGAATATTTCCTGGTAGTGCCTTGCCATGATAAAAGCGTGAATCCGGTTTAGGAGGCATCCGTGCCTCACGATCGGAATATTACAATTATTACATATCACCTCCACGTAGAACTACTTTTTTATATCCGTACGTCTCGTGGCATCAAATAAATTACATTGGTAAATGGGTAGTGGGAACGGTAGCGCGAAACGAATTATTAAAATTTTCGTTAACTAACAACAACTCTTGAAATATGATACATATCTTCTAAAACAGCTCTTAGGGTCTACGATGAAGTCTATTATGCGGGTAGGAAAAAGATAGTTAGAATTGTCAGACAGATAAGTAAATACGAGAGTATCAAAGACAATAAATTTTCCATTATAATTTACATTTACAAGCATATTATGTTAAACTGTCAGTTTCTGACACTCAATCAACATACTTATCTTAACTATTTTTATATAAAATAAACATATCCTATTTTTAACCCGAAATTTGGATTTTACTTAATTTATTAAACGAATTATTATTTTAGTAATTACAATCTACCTTTTATCCACGACATCAACCAATGTTTACACCAAAAAACACTTGCACAGACGTCTTAATGGTGAAAGTCGAATAACAAATAAATTTTAATAACGGTTACAGAAAAGTAATACGAGATAAGAAAGGAGATTTAAAACTGTCACGTTAATGAAAAATATACGGGATTTAAAAATATAAAAAAAATAACTTTTCCAATCAAGGAATATTCATCCTATCGAGGAAAATAAAATTAAAATTAAAAATAAACGTATTAATTAAATAGAAATATATATTTGTTAAATCGAATTACTATATTCTGTTTAAATTTACTTGATTACATTACTGGATTAAAAAATAATAAAATAGTCTCAATGCAAATATAATTGTTTTTTAACTCATATAATCTGCATACTCGTTCTAAAATAAGGATAACATCTACTTTAAAGACTTAAACATTGTATAATAACTCGGTTAAACTAAAAGTGAATAAGAACAAATACTGAACAATCATGTAATGTACCGTTGGGGCACGATTTATAGTTAAAACATCTGTTTTTTTACATTCAATTATCTTTTTTTTCCTGTTTAGCATCTGGGAATCACCGTCAGTAATCACTTAAGAGGATGATATGTATGGGCGTAAGTGAAGTGTAGTCTTGCACAGTCTCAGGTCGACCATTTCTGAGATGCGTGGTTAATTGAAACCCAACCATCAAAGAAAACCGATATCCACAAACTAGTATTCAAATCCGTACAAAAGTAACCTGCCTTTACTAGGATTTGACCGTTGTAGCTCTCGACTTCGAAATCAGATGATTTGCAAAGATGCGTTCACCATTAGACCAATCCGGTGTGTTTACATTTCATTATCTTTATTTTTCCTGTTTAGCCTCCGGTAATTATCTTTCATATAATAATGCAGAGGATGATATGAACGAGTGTAAATGAAGTGTACTCTTGTACAGTCTCAGTTCGACCACTGATTAGACATTAAAAAAAACCTCCAAAATAAAATCCTTCGAATAAAACCCAGAAAAAAGGAAACCCCTGAGATGTGTGGTTAATTGAAACCCAACGACCAAAAAGCACCGGTATCCACGATCTAGTATTCAAATCCGTGTAAAAATAACTGACTTTACTAGGACTTGAACCCTGGAACTCTTGACTTTCAAATCAGCTGATTTGGGAAGACGCGTTCACCACTAGACTAACCCGTTGGGTTACATTCCATTATCTATGATAATCAATAGTTACGTAAATAATCGAATGAAGTTTTTATTAAACGTTCCCTATAAATAATATTTTTTCATTTTTTAAATTAAAATCATCGATCTTTTCAACTGTTTGCAAAAATGTATTTTTAAAAATCACTTCTTTAATAACAAAAACACAATGAAGTTCACTTTACATATAACTAGTGTTTTGTTGCGGTCGGTCGCAATACATCAGCGGTTCCTAAACTCTGCGCCAAGGCAAACAAGGAACCGCCGAAACTAAAGGATAACATTGCTTCTAAGCCTACGTTTTATTATAGCTGTGCTGACAAGCGATCGTGCTTTTTTTTGTTATCCGCCTAAATGCTTTGAACATAGATTAGTATATCTTCTCTTTTAATTTTATTTCGTTATAATCGAACAGTATGAAAATAAGTGGATCCACACGGTAGCTTGCCTTTCGCGTTCGGCGGAAACGCAAACTACTTCCAAGAAAGCGCTGCCTACCGACAGCAACCACCTACAGGTTATGTAAGCGATCGGCGTAAGTCTTGATCTTTCTTAAAATAAAGCACGGATTTCGAACTTTCCAGAACACTTGAATATCGCATATAAAAATTCTAATCCGCAAATTAGCTAAATCGAATTCGAATATACGTGTGTGTACACATGTAAGTAGAAGAGCCGAATTTATCACGAGTAGATACAGGAAAACACGAGAATAATAAGTTTGGGAAACAATGCCCTAAACTATCTATAGTCGATGAAAAGTAACCTCCTTTATTTACGCTTAATTTAGTTTAAATAGCCGTAACACTCGATCGATTGAGATCATGAACAATATAACAGTAGTTACTATGAAAATATATATTTTACCATCGCAATAAAATAGTAATGAAGTACATATTAGAAAAACTATAATAAAATCCCTCCCACCCCACCTAAAAAAAAAAAAAAAAAACAAAAATAAAACACGATATTTAAATCGATGACAAACGGAAGAGCCAAAATTATGATACCTTATCCTAATGGAGAACTGCCAATATTTTGATTAATTCTAAAAATAATTATAAACAAAATACAGTAACTAAAATTTCTTCAGGATGCTAAAATGACGTTCGCACTTTTAATGCGAGTTTAAATAGTTTTATATTTATTTTAAATTGAAACTGTTCATAACCCTACTATATTTAAACTCCATTAAATATAACAAATAATTTCGATCAAAAACAGTCGGAGGCTTTACCTAGATTTAAAATTATACTTAATAAACACATACTTATGACACAGTAAAGCCATTAATATATTTGAAGTACAAAAATATCTAAAGCTTTACGTTTAAAATTTTTATGGCTTTAAAACGACAATAAAAAACGATTAAAAATTTAATTATAAAAACAACAACCGTAATAAACACAGTAATATGATAAAAAATTTTATCAAACTAACATCACGTAATTTTATCTTCTACGCGGAGACTGACAGGACGGTATACACAGTCGGATAATTCTACAAGTGAGTAGTTTTAAGGATGAACGAGGATTTCCTTCACAAAAACTGAGCGAGCCTACGCCGAAGTAAATATCTGTATGAAAACTAATTTGTTAGAATAAATCGTACATCATAATATGCGGTTCAAACTCAAGGTAAATGTGCCCTCCTACCACCGACGGAATTTTCTCCGAGATGGATACCTATTCCAGACGAAAGCCTAGAAATACTAATTTGAATGGAGTTATTTGTTTCACGGGTCTTAAACAAATTTAATGTTTTTTTGTTTTTTTTAACATTCAATGTTGTTTTGTAAATTGTATACTTTTCAAATCTGACGGAAATCTCTTTTTATCTTTTACGAGTAAAACTTTTATGTTGTAATCAACAACATCGAAAATTATAAAAACATCGAAATATGTACTTTAATACCTGACCGTAAATTTTAAATGTAGCATATACAACCCGACAATATAACTAGCTTTAATATGAAATTTTTTTAACAAAATACACTGAAAAAAAAAGAAAAAAGTTAAACAATCTACATGCAACGTAGGTCGATTACCACCCGGTTACAAACATTAAGAGATGTTTTAACTTCTATTGAAAAAATTAGCATCGTCAAAAGACTAATGCTAACGGAAATTCCATTAAAAAAATTTTATAATTAACTTCGAAAGAAGAACTAACTCTATCAATTTGAAAGCGAAATGTTTATAATTTTGAATTATTTTGAAGTGTTATCACGTTCCGACATACTGTATAACATTTTTCACTTCCCGGTTTTGTAACACATGCCGAAATCCCGCAACTTGAATTTTTTACAAACGTATATTCCAATCCAAAAAAAAATCCCTTTCGGCACGCCGGAAGGCGGAGCGGAGATAGATTTCACCGGTGTTAAGTGGGAGATATAAAAGATTTCCACCTTAAAGTTAAGAAAAACTTCAAATTTACTCAATACGAAAATGGTTGCATGTGAAAAAAAGTTTCACATGTTTAGCATACGACAAGCCCCATCTTCTTACAATTCCAGCAACAGTTTGGTCATCCCTTACCGTAAGGGTTGTTCATATCAAAAATTGTTTGACAAAAGTTTTAGGTAATGTTTAGAGGACTAATGACCACTAAAACCTATTCGATAATGCGCCTATGAAGGGAGGTCTGATTTTCTTGTCTACGAAACCACATTTTTTCCACTCCCTGGGCCAATGGTTGGAGATATCAAAAAGCTTTACTTAGATAAGTTTTAGGCTCTTATCCAAAGAACAGTAGGAACTTTAAACGAAATCGATATTTTACTTAATGTGAAAGTTATAGCGATATTTGGTTTTTGCGAAAAAGCTCCCACATTTCCATTCGCTTAGTCAGATTTTGCCCATTAACGAACTCGACCGAGATTTTGGGTCGTTATATTTTATGTATAAATTTGAAAGTGATTGGCGCAAAATTACGGCAGTCATCGTCTCCAAAAGTGAAATATATATATAAACTTTTAAACTGATGGTGGTTATAGGGTCTGGGGGATGTGAAACGCGAATATATGTCGAAATTTTCTGAGAAGTCGAATCATGATACTCATTACAATAGGTAGCTTTCTTATGAAATCTACCTTTTCTTTTTCCTGTTTAGCCTCCAGTAACTACCGTTTAGATAATTCTTCAGAGGATGAATGAGGATGATATGTATGAGTGTAAATGAAGTGTAGTCTTGTAAATTCTCAGTTCGACCATTCCTGAGATGTGTGGTTAATTGAAACCCAACCACCAAAGAACACGGGTATCCACGATCTAGTATTCAAATCCGTGTAAAAATAATTGGCTTTACTAGGACTTGAACGCTGTAACTCTCGACTTCCAAATCAGCTGATTTGGGAAGACGCGTTAACCACTAGACCAACCCGGTGGGTTATGAAATCTACCTAATATGCCTTTAGGAAATAGAAGTAACCTTTCATATCATACAAATTCTGCTAAAGGAATGAAGAGTATTTTGGTCCTCTGAAACAGTTGAAGAAGCGTGCGGTTCTTGGTTAGCGGCTGACCGAGAGCGCTACGCCCAGACTTCGAGCTGTAGCTTCGTCGACAGCAAAGACTTCGTCGAGCTGTAGCTTCGTTGACAGCAAAAGGGTGGTCAGAGCTTCTACATGAAGAACGAGGGAGGAAAGAGAGCTTTTCGAGCTTTAATTGTTATTTAACAGTATTATTCTCACAATCATGAAGATAATTATTCTCACAATCATGAGGATAACGAACAGAATGGAGGTCCAAGGGGCGGAGCCCAGACTCGCTGGAATTTATATAAAAGAAGTCAAGTTTTTATTATAATTCCCATAAATATATTTTATATTACATATATATATATATATATATATATATATATATATATATATATGTTCACAAAGTTTATGACTTTATGTATTATGAATACATTCGTGTTATCCCAAGGAAAGTTTAGGCTACAGATCGGGGTCCTAGCCCCCTTGGGAGTGAAGCCGGTGGTTTTAGGGTCTGAGGGATGTGGAACGTGAAGATATGTCATTTTCTGGGAAGTTGAATCATGGTGTCCATTACAATAGGTAGCTTTCTTATGAAATCTATCTAATAATAAGCCAAGAGATAAAGGTAATTATTATGTTCAGTTACTACTAAGTACCACTGCATAATTTGACATCACAAAATATCAAGTTGGTAAGTAAATAACATGAACAACGCAATAACTAGTACAACATATAGCGGGATACATAAACATTTACAACTGTATAATTTATAACAATTCTTTTTTTGTTTTTCATCACATCTTATATAATTTGTAATTAATATAACGTACGCTATGACAAACATATTTAATAAACAAATCCATCCGCTTACTGGATGAAAAGTTAAGACAAACGTGTTATTACAAACGAAACAGAATATACAGAGATCAAAGTAAATTTTAGATAATATTCAAGTATCTCATTGTTTTAACGATAAGACGTTAAAGGCTAAACAAATAAAAAATAAATATTAAAAAGTATGTTAAACTATCTGTAATTTCCTGTTACTTGTTATTTCCTTTTAACAAGTTGGACTCCTTTTAATTTCCTCTTTTTATTTACGATACGTATTTACGCGCGCGTAACAGTTAAAGTAATGAGAAAAGAGTATGAAGGTAATCTAGTAACATATTTGACGACAAGTTAAACATTTTAATAACTCTTCACAATAACTGTAAAAAAAAAAAATCCCATTGTAAGAAAAAAACCCGGTTTGGAAATATTCGCTTCAAAATACAGTGTTTTTTTTACCACCGAACAGATAATTCTGAACACAAATAACGCGATCTTACGTCATAAGTAAATACAGCTGTAGATTCAGTATACATTCAACGGCGTTCTGAGCAACCCCTTCACCCCGATTAATTCGCTTATATTTTTATACCGCAAAAAAAATTGTTCGAATTAATTTTATTATTTTCTCTGGAGAAAAATATTTCACTCCTAAAATGTAAGTGTAGATAAGAAAGGTATATACATAATTTAAGATCGAGCAGACACTGTATTAAAAAGTAAAAAAACTCTAGATATTAATAACACAGTTCTCAGTGACATTAAAGTGCGCCATAAAACGACAATGCGTACGCTGTTGCGTGTAGTTTTGATTGATATGCAACGGCAAAATGATCTGATCCGTAGGTAAGAGTGCTCTTTATAAAGGTTGCGATCCGAAACTTATGCGAACTGCAGTTCGTGATATACAATGAAAATATTTTCAATAATTTTCAACGTAAAAAATAAAAATAAAAAATGGAGCGAACAGGAATTAACAGCTTTAAAAAAAAGTTAATAACGATGAGAGTTTGTCTTCGACTAAAGAGTTTCTCGTTTTCGGAAAGGACGAGAATTTTTAAGATTCTGCCTGCCTCGATCTTTGAAAGACTGAATCTTGAGAAAGATTGAAAAACAGAGACCCATCGATTTCAACCGACGTAGTTGCCGGCCGAAACGATCGGTAGCAATTAAGGAATCGGAACGATTAATTTTGAAATGTCTGGGCAAGAGAAAAATGTGTTCACCGTTTTGTAGCCCGAACGTGTTTTGAGTGATGAGAAAAAAGAGTCGATTGTTACATCAATCTGTTGTCGATTTTGAAAACGATTCAACACTTTAAAGCAGAATCGTTACTGACGACGAATGTAGGGGGTTGAATATTACGAAACGACAGAGTTCATAACAGCGTACAACATTTTCTCGTCGGAAAAATCTCGAGTGCAAAATCAAACCGATCTCTTTTTTAACATCAAAGGAAATTATTCAACGGCAATTCGTTTCTCAAGGTACTGCAAATTACGTTGAAAATACGTGTACGAGAAGATATTAGGTATTATGGAATCAAATTTATCGGATGAACCGTGTGAAACATTTGAATCCAAAAATAAATTGTCGTCGGACGACAACGCGACCGCCTATTCTGGCATAAATATATTTGTTGACAGCAAACGGGGATTCCAGTCATCGAACCCCCCATTATTCTTCAGATCTGTATCCCGCAGATAACCTTTTGCTTTCGAAAATCAAAAGAGCTACAAAAGGAACACCACAAACAAGACTTTCAGACCGTAATGACCAATCGGTAGGAAGTAGTACTAAAAGAGGAGTTTCAGACCGGGTTTACAGAATATTGTAAACATCTGAAAGGATCGCTTAGAATATCCTTTCTTTATATAAATAAATATTCTTATTACTGCGATAGCGTCAGTCTCCTTGTTCAAACGACATTGTGTATTGTAAAACACATAATTATAAACGAGACTCGGCTGATAAATTATGTACACTAGCGTGCTACACGGAGACAAAAGGTACGTACTATCGAGTTGGGCATGGCAGCACATGATAGCTAAAATCCCCCTCTACAAACCTGGGATTTCGATTTCTACAAACCGGTAAACGGATTTCAACGCAGGTTCCTGCGAAACCTGCGTTGAAATCCGTTTACCGGTTTGTTTTCCGTAGCACTTAAAATGGAGTCGAGTACGGTCAATATGTCAACGCGGTTAAAAACAGCGCGCAGTAATCGAATTTTTAACAGCAGAAAATGTGACTCCTACGAATATTTTTCATCGTTTAAAAGCGGTTTACGGTAGTGAAACTGTTGACAGGAGTACTGTGAATAAGTAGACGTTGAAATTTCGCGAATGTGAGCTGGTAAAGCGACAATGAGGACGCAACTAGCAGCGGACCAGTTTCTGTGACTGACGAGAAACATCGAAAGGAGATGGACGATTTGCTTCAAAGTGACCGGCGAATCACCCGTCAACACATCGCTATTCAGTTAGGCATATCTAAAAAACGAGTAGGCCGTATTATCGAGCAATTGGGTTACCGTAAAATCTGTTCACGATCGGTACCGCGCAAACTGACGGACGAACACAAGCAGCGTTGAATGTTGCGAAGAACTATTACAGCGCTATCGTGCCGAAGGAAACAAGTTCCTTTTCAATATTGTAACCGGGGATGAAAATTGGGTACATCATTACGAGCCGGAAGAGAAAAGGCAAAGCACCGGACATTACGAATCGCCAGAACCCAAAAAAATTCAAAATAAGAAGAAACTCCTCCTTTGGATGGTATTTTGGGACGCCAAACACGTTTATGTGACTGAGTATCTGGAAAGTGCCTGTGAACTCAGAACGGTACACTGAGACGTTAAGACACCTAAGACTACCATGCCCATAATCTTGCAACATGACAATGCGCGTCCTCACACATCGCACGCCACTACAGAGGCTCTCCGTAGGCTGAAGTTGAGTCTATTCCGCATCCGCCATACTCGCCAGATTTGGCTCCGTGCGACTTCCACTTCTTCCCTCACCTCAAAAGGGATCTCAAATGCAATCAATACACCACCGACGATGAGGTGAAGGAAGCTGTGGCCACTTGGATCCGAAAAAGATCGCCATCATTTTTCAGTGACGGAATGCAAAAACTTATCACACGTGTATCAGTGTAAACGGGCATTATATTGAAAAATAAATACTGAATTTTGTAGCTAAGGTGTTGTACTTTTATTCATTTTTTATTTCATTACAATATCTATTTTCATTTCCACGATACGCATGTATGTGCAAAATTTATCAGCCGAGCCTCGTATATCATGAATTATAAAAGTAGCAAAGATGTCAAATGACTTAAGTTTACTTATATATAAAAAAAAAGATAAGTAGTTTCGTGCCGAAATAATTACACTTCATAAATAAATGAACATGAAACTACGATTATAAATAGATCACATGCAATGATCTAATAATATAACATCCGGAAGTTAAGTACGTGTAAATATGAATGTTAACTTGCCAGATAAAAAAAAAAAATAATTAATAAATAGAATGAAGGATAAATAAATAAGAGAAAGCAATGTAGAAATTATAGAATTTGTATCTATGTACGGTAAGGACGAGTAACGGAGAAGAATTGGAAACAAGTATAAAAATAATGGCCGCAATAGGATTATGTGTGTGTATATAAGTGATAAAAACAATTATCGTACTGAAAATAGTTTTATTAATGGACTTGAATTACGAACTTATTCAACCTTATAAACTAAGTTATAGGTTCGAACAACTGATACTTGGCAGTTCCCTTAAGCAAAAAAATCCATTCTAATGAAAACAAATAATAAAAGTAACTGCAATGCCGTCATCAGCCTGCATTTACAAAATGAATAAATTCGTAATTAATTATTAATTCTAAATACGCCTATCGAGTACGATTATATAAAAACTAAGCGATTTATACAAAGTTCCAAATTCGTCGTTTCAAAAATTAAATTTTATTTCGTGTAAAACTACTAACCACAAATAAAAACCACTAAGAAGTTCTTCAGGACTATATTAAATTACTCCGATTAAGTATCGACGGAAAAAATCTACCATTAACTAACATGAGACAACCGGATCTGCGTACTCAAATGGCGATTCTGTGTGGTAAACAAATCACGCACATATGTTAGCCAATATTTTTAAAAATCAGTTCTGTATTTTTTCTGAAAACACATTAGCATTTATTAGAACGATTAACACGTAACACTAAATTAAAATAAAACACAATTTAAGTGTTCGTCACAAACAACAGAAAAACATGTGTTAAATTATATTTACCACAGACGAAAAGAAATAATTTTACAACAAAAAAAACTTATCGACTCAGTAATCGAGTTTATGTACTAGTAGGACCCGTACCGTATGAACAAGCTGCATGTTTTTTTTAACTGTAGCTAAATCTACAGTTAAAAATTACACCTGCATAACACGGCTCTTATCTGATGCCAAAAAAAACTAACTGTCCTCCGATGGATCGATAACCTTCTCGATAAGCATCGATTCTCTAACTTCAAGACTACATACATTACTATCTGTAATAATTATATAAAAAAACAGTTCTGAAAACAGGTTATAAAGTTAGTTTTCATTTAATATTTAATTCAAACCACGTAAAATATGGATTGCTTTGTACAGATGGAACTGTTTGATTTAGTAACGGATGTCGAATGATTAATACACTAGTGACAATTACGACAGAATGTCGACACAGTTAAATGAATTTTATAAACTGTAAATGTAAAAATAGTTTCGCAGAACTGAAATGAAATTACTGTACCTAATTCACAAAGGCTTCAAATTAAAGTTAAGTAAAATAAAACCCATTACAATAATAATTATTAAATTAAAATACATACGGTTTGTTTTTATTATCAAATAGTACTCATGCATTACTAAATTTTATTAAGTAAGGGTACAAAACACAACATACTTACTTGACACATTTATTTAATACTTCCAAAAATGTTAACAATACAGCCATTATTTTCAAATTAATAGATAAAAAATATATATATATATTATACGCTAATATATATATATATATATATATATATATATATTATACCTATGCATAGAACGATGGTTTACTAGACGGATTAAACACACTGTGTAGTAGCGATGAAACAAGAGCACCACTTAAATAGAACTGAAATTTGTCTGCGTATTTTATTAAAATTTTATACGAATAAGAATTTTTCCTGAGTGTAGAAACATGTAGAAGGCCTACTGGAATAAAACAACGTAAACTTCATGGCACCGATTTTAAAAATGGATTATATACATATATAGCTACGCTATTCAAAATTATTGTCGATCACCGAATAACTTTTGGCTCTTACGTTGTTTACGAAAAACAACGTAAATAATGCACAAAAATAATTTCGCTAAATGTAGAATAGATCGTTAAAACAAGAAATTAATTTAACCCACCCGGTCGGTCTAATGGTAAACTGTCGTAAATCAGCTGATTTCGAAGTCAAAGTTCTCAGGTTATTAAAAGTAGTTATTCGGATTTGAATACTAGATCGTGGATACTGATGTTCTTAGGTGGTAGTTGGGTTTTAATTAACCACACCCTATCAGGAGTAGTCGACATGAGTTTGTTCAAGACTACAAATTTACCGGTACAGTTACATTACACTGATAACTCGCTGATGATTTTAAGTGTTGACACGACTTAAATAAAAGTATTAAAAAAAAGTAATTAAAAAAGTTTAAATAAAAAAAGATAAATACAGTTTTAAATAATTCTGCAAATGATTTACTAAAATGGATACTTTTTTATTAGCAAACCGCCATCCGTGGAAAAGCGGTAGCAAGTTTGTCTTTGATTCATATACTCTTGGATTCGAATCCCGGTCAGGCTTTACATTTTTTACACTTTATAAAATTCATCGATCTTAAGACGCCACATAACTGGACGTTGGCCGGCAGAAATGCATCGCCTTACGTCTGTACGGTCTATTTTTAATATTAAACAGAAAGTATTGAATATCGTGGATGCGGAGAGGTATTGCTTTTAATAACGATTTGCACACGCTCACACCAGCGTTTTAACGATCCAGCCGATGACTTTTCCTGGTACGATAGATTTTCACCGGAGAAAAAAATCCATAAACTCTGTTAATGTTATCGATAGATATCGGTTATAAATTAATTTTTTTTTTAATAAAATAAAATTATTAATTTTTCACAATTTCTTAATAGTTAAGTATTTATTTTTATTTCTACAAAAAAACAAAATTATTTTGTTTTCGATAGGGCATTAATAAAAACATATTTTTAATAGCAAGACGATGTGAACTGAAAAATTTAACCTATAATATAGTTAGACTACGATTTCCGACAATTAACACTTTAAAAAAATCTGAAATCGAAATTCTCTCGGTTCGTACCGCCGATCGTTAACCTTTTGTAATGTCGATTTATATATTTGCATAACGTTGAAGTCAGATATTTTTAAGGGAGATAATCACTATCATTATGAATGTAAGGCCGGGCCGACGCAAACTTAGTTTCATTTATTAATAATAGTTTCACGGTCTCCTCATAAATCATATTTTTTGTAGTGTATAGATTGATGGCATTTCTAAGAAAACTGCAAGAAATAAATATGTCAGCAAAACAACTATATTTTATCCTATAAAATCAGTGAATTTTAATGTAAAAAGCGAAAAATGACTAAAAATCATAACATGCTGATACATATGCGCTAGCAAGCAGATCCAGTCTCGTATGCGAATATTTTACTGTAAATGTTTAAATAAAATCGTGTTATAAGAAGTAACTAATTTCTAAATACATAATAAATTTTAAACTTAAAAATTAAACAATTAAGAGTAAAAATAAAACTTTAAAGAGTATTTCAATAATAAAATAACTCTATAACTAATCATAAAGTAAACATTGGATCGCTAATGTTCATTTTTTATGATATAGACTTAATAGGACAGGAATTCAATATGAAGAAAGCATTATGCTATCGACTATATTAAATAATGTATTATTGCGATGAAAAAAACTATATTCATATGCAAACAAACGTACATGGAAGTATTTATCAACACAAAAAAAAAATTAATAAAAGAAGTTAAAGTAAAACACGAATGAATATTCATGAATTAACACTCGATATATAGATAAAATGAAACTATAAAAGAATAACAATGAATTAATAAACGAACAGATGAATATATGTTTTTTTTTCAAAAAGAAAATCGCTAAGAAATGAATCACCGATAAACAATAATTCATCATTCACAACAATCTAAGAATACGTCTACAAACAGGACCGACCTAATTTGTACACTCGTAAACAGTGTAACTGCATAATTCTGACCGGGTAATAACATACATGCGCATACGCAAACAGCGGCCGTGACAAGTTAAGCGGTCGCATACATGAACGAGGGTATGTATAAACGACAGGAAATGACCGATTGCTACAGCCACAGCAGGACGTAACAACAACACCTGCTGCTGCTGCGCTGTAAACTATTGACATCACCTGTTACTGCATCGTTAAGCTGAAGTTGTGGCAACAGTAGTTTAATAAACATAACCGACACGATTAATTTACGACGTAAAACTACGAGAAAGAGCAAAAGTTGAGAAATAAAGAAACAAAAAATCAACAGCAATATAAAGTAATAAGGAAGAAAATAAAAACATTTGTATTCGACCTTAATAATCCGATAGATTTAAAACGATTAAACCCCCACAAAATCTAAACAAAAACCACCGACGCTTAAATAAGATTACAGACAAAACGTACAGATATGTAGGTGATTAATTACGTTATACTTTCCTAGATCAAAATAATCAGGATCGTCGTAAAAACGGATTTGTAAATCGTTTACTAATTTATTATTTATAATAATTTTGTTAACCATGTCCTATTGGTATAAATATAATTATAGTTACATATAAAAACCTGCTTACCAACAATTGAATTTGACGCGTTCAAGCGCTTTCGGAATTAATTTCCATCCTCAAAAACTCACATTATTCGTCATATTTGTAACAATAATTTGATGACGTTTTATACAGGCAGGTATTAAATAGTAACTATAGATTAGGTTGGCCGAACTGATCCCCTTCCCTTTTAACATAACGGTTGAGACCACCAAATTGACAGGACGTTTACGTTGATGTAATTTTAAAATATACGACGACCAACTGTTATAATTACGCAAATATCACAACTTTCATACAATTAACACCTGAAGTTTTAATTATTGTTGGTAAGCGGTTTTTTTACATATTAATTATAATACTAATTTATTCATTTTATCCTAACAGAATATCAGGTAAGTAGATCAACAGAAGTGAAATCTTATTTTAATTCGACAATTACGGACAAATGCGCATCTTGATTTTTATGAAATTCTGAACTAAAGTTCCTCGCAACTAAACGGAGCGGTGTACGTGTTCGATTTTTCATAAAGATTTTCATTTTAAAAACGGAGTCTTGTTATTTTCCTTAAAGCGCTGATAAAAGGAACATAGTAGGAACATAGTAATAAGCCTGGCCTCGTTGCAATGCCACCGATATAAATGCCTCTGTAGACATTAACATCGGTGATTTACTAACTCGGCTTTTGCCTTCGCTGTAGGCCTCGTCCGGACATCTTGAATGTCCTACATCGTATCCCTCTGAACTAACTAACCGAGTTCGCGGAAGTACGAACCCCGCGCCTAATTCTACTTATATTCAGCCAATTCCGTAAATGTCTCGAAATTCGAGGCAACTTTAAACACAACATACCACCAAAAATTTAGATAGCAACAACGAAATTCAGTCCTAAATTCCCTTACTGAACTCAACTTTAGTTCATACCCCAGACTTAGGTTAAATTATGAAATCCGGTGTGGTCTACAAGGGAGAGGCGGACAGAGCTCCTACTACCACTCAGCTCCATCGCAGAATCCCGCGTGACATTCACCATAAACCATCGTCGAGATGACGCTACATCTCACGGTTGCATGAGATCCATGCCCTTGGCAGTGCAGTCGCCATCTCGCCGACAGTGTCGTGTGCTCATCCTAATGAAGGAAAGGAACAGCAGAGTTGATAAGTTTCCGACGCCTAACCGCCAAGAAGTGATCCGTCCCCCCGAGCTTTTGACGAAACCTCCCCTCGGCGGCTACGCGGTGTTACACAATTCATTGTTATTTGTTTCCGAGACCGTTCTCCTATTATTAAATACATCGGGACTTTCTCAGTTAATCTGATGTTTTTTAATGGATAAAAAGTAATGAGAATAATATATAATGAATGAAACGGATTCATTTTGGCAAAAGCTAAGCTTTTCACCATGAATTAAAATCGAAATTTCATTTTGCACTTCGTTGAAATTTTTACATTAATAATTAAATTTTGTTGCCGAGCTCAATTTGTTAAATGATATACTATATAAGCGAAACGAGATCAACTATTTGCATGAAAACTGAGTATCAGATAACAACGGTAACTATCGATTTCAAAATTTGTGATGCTTCGTATAAAAATCGCCGATTCAGAAATTAAACCAAATCAGGTTAAAACCCGATTTAAAGTCGACGCATAAAAGTAATACGGTATAATGCAAAATTTTGAATGGATTTGTTAAAAGATTAAAAATCTATCGGTTTACGAACAGAGTTCGATTAAAAATGTTAATGTTTTGTGTTATGTAGAATACAAGATTTTTTGAAAAATTATTACCTCGTTACGGTAATTTTCATAAAATTATTGTAAAAAGTTTAATTTTTCAGTAAAAACGCTTAGTTAACCGGGTGCCATGCTAGTAATATCTTTGGAATAAAAATATACAGGATCTTCATAAAAGAATGACGGGGTTTTGAACATGGATTAAATGAAAACAAAAATACTTACAGCTGATGTTTATTTATCTAATTTGTCATCTCAAACAGTTTTTTTACATAACAAATATTTTTCAAAATGTGTACCATAGTTGTTCAGAAAATGTCCATTCGATACTCGGTTTCTTCCCACACCCGAATTAACATATCTTCCGTTATGGTTGCAATCGCTTCATTAATTCTTTCCTGTAAGTGACATAGGTCGAGTATTTTTTGCGAACAAGCAATGTTTTTTTATATACCCCCATAAGAAAAAATCGCAAGGTATCAGAACTGAACTCCTCAGAAGCTAGGTTGTAGGTCCCTGCCGACCTATCCATCGATGTTCAAATTTTCCGTACAAAACCCGGTTGACGAATGCATTAAAATTCGGGAGTGCGCTATCTTGTTGGAAATGAATTCGTTGTTTGTTTTGGAGTTCATTCGGTCGAAGAAAGTAGTAATTGTTTAAACATATCGAGATAAACATTTCCATTAACACTTCAGTGAAGAAAAAAGCTCGATAACACAATTTTTCATCACACCACACCAAACATTAACTTTCTACGTGTCGGTTCGTCGTGAATTAACTTTGTGAATTGTTGTTTACGGAATTATCGAGTTTACGGATTGTTGTTAACTCGATGCTTCGACGAGAGATGGATTTGTTAGGACTTCTGATTGCAGACTGTCTAACTCGTTCGACAGTTTCATCTGATACTAGTAGTCTGCAGGTTTCTTCTAACTGTTTGAACCAACGCCGTAAATTACTTTCCCTGTGGTGGCTCTTTTCCATATTCACGTCGAAATGCACGTTGAACTAAAATTACGGATTTTTAATTCAACCTTTCTTTCTCTTCCTGTTTAGCCTCCGGGAATTACCGTTCAGATATTACTTCAGAAGATGAATGAGGATGATATGTATGAGTGTAAATAAATTGTAGTCTTGTACAGTTTCAGTTCGACCATACCTGAGATGTGTGGTTAATTGAAACCCAACCACCAAAGAACACCGGCATTCAAGATCTAGTATTAAAATCCCTGTAAAAGTAACTGTCTTTACTAGAACTTGAACGCTGCAACTCTCGACTTCCAAATCAGTTGATTTGGGAAGATACGTTCACCACTAGACCAACCGGTGGGTTGGATTTTTAATTCAGCCTGCCACAAAACGCACTTGGCTTTTTCTTGAACAATAAACGTAGTACCGAACTAAACGAACCTCAGCAACAAAACAAAAACTGGTGTGGTGGTTTGAACTGCTATTACACAAACGAAAAGTCAGTCAGTAATAAAAAACGTTTTATCACAACATTCTTCAAAATTAAATTTAGAAATCGAATGCCAAGCCTGCTGATACGCAAAAATTCAGCTATAAACATGTTCATTCTATTGAAAGTTAAACTAACAAACGGAAAAGTTCTTCGTACATTTAAAGATGAGTTTGAAAAAAAGGAGTCATAATCTTTTTCATCTGGGTAACATAATTTTTTGATGGTTATATTTACAAACAGATATTTCAAAAGAGTTTTATAGATACAAGTGTAAATATAACACTTACCCTTTATTATACTCTTTGCACTCCAATATGGTTTTTTAGAAAATGCCTTTGATGGCCAATTAACACTTAAAACAACCTACTTGTTATTTTTAAATATTATTTAAAAATTAACGCCTAATTTTTGTATATTTTCTACCTTTACAAAGAATACGGATGAAATTCTTTTGTCTGTAGAAGCACATTTAAACTAAAACATGTACAAATACGGAAGTTTTAATTCTGTAAAGGCATTTAACGAAAGAGTGTTTCAGTATAAAGAGCGAGTCATGTGTCGATACCACCATTTTTTTTATAAAACTTAACTATTTCAAGTCAACCAGGAGAGATTGAAAACAAAAATTCAATCCGATTGTACTTAATTACACTCAGATCAGAAAAATATCGAAAGGGGGGAAAAACATATTGAATGTTTTTTTTCCACTTCTGAGACGCAATATCAATAATTGTAAAAGTTATGATCTGTATTATAAATTGAAATGTGTATTCTCTAAACTACGGACGGACGTGTAAAATCATTTACCGTACCAAACATAACCGTACGATCAAAGAACAAGTTAATGGGCACTTAAATTCGATTAAATATAATTATATTTTAACTCGGATTTGTATCTTGAATCTTGAGCACCAGACTAGACCGTTATGAACAACCGATTAGCTAGCGACGTTACGCACATACGATATCTAATTAAAATAAGAACAGTCATAAAGAAGAGAACAAGGGAAACGACTCTGTAGAGATACGAAGTCATCGGCTTTCTAAATAATCTTTAGTTAAATGACTAATTGCATAATTATTATAAAAGATTACGGCAGATATATGTAACATAAGTTTAACGAGTGAAAACTGTTACTTTAAAGTTATCACTAGGTAGTTAAATTAGCTTAAAAGTAATTATTACATGCATAATTTATCGGTAGAAGATTATACGAGCGAATCCATAACCGCACTCACGCTCGTGACAACACACTTACAAACGTACTAAAAGTATATCAATTAAATAAACGGTTAAGATTTTATAAAATGATGCTGTACCTTTCATAAAATTAACATTAATTATAGGTGAAGTAAAATTATACGCTGAGAATCGCTTTCGTAGTCTAATAAAATATTAATTTATTTAAAACTACTTTTAACTTTCCATTAATAACTGTATGACGGGCTCATTTATTTAAACAAGTTTGACTTAATTACAAAAAAAATAATTCAAACGTTGATACATTATTAGTTTATCAATATTCCATAAAATTATGCTAAAAGTGAATACACTGCTACAAAAAAGTTCAACTGATTTAGCATAATAATATTATAAAAAAAGAAGATATAAATAACTGGTAATTTATTTGTATTTATTTTAAATTCCATGCCGTAACCATATCTTTAGAATTATTTATCGATCAAAATATATCAAAAGAAAAACCTGACGACCATAAAAATGAATAAATAACAACAGGAAGAAGAGATAAGGGGACATTTGCTCAATACGTAAGCATGAAAGTTTGATTTTTAGAACCTCCGATAACTTTAAATTCGATAAGACTTCAAAAAATATCCCATCTCAAGCTATTTTTTACACAGTACGAAGTAATAGGAAAATAACATAAACCTTTTGGGTATAAAAGTAAATAGATTCCTATTACGGCTAAAAGAGTTAGCGGCACAAAAATTATTTGGCAAAGTTCAATCCTACTTCACCGTCACGTCAGCCATTTAAAAAAGAATTATGGAATTGCTTAAAATTCGTGAATCATTTAAAAATTAAAAACAATCTGGTTAAGAATTTTACGAGTAATAATAATTAGCCAAAAAAAAAGCTTTTGGAATCAGAGCTCTAAAAAGAGGTTTTTTCAACTTTACCTAAATTAAAACTTTACAAATAAAGCGATTGAGAAATATTTAAAGTACTCAACAAGATTAAAACTTAACGGATTAGCAGCTTTTTATCTAATCTATGAAAATTGGATAAGTCTGTTAAGAGACGTTTAACTTCACAAACACTACCGTAAATTATCCGGGAATTTTTCATTTGAATTACTCCACACGCCAAACAACTTCAAAGATGGATGATGTTTTTCTTAAGGAAACCTCATCTTTTCTGTATACTCTTTAATATCTAAAGAGGAAAAAATTCGTTTGAGTATATATTTGAGACGATATCACCGGTTACATCATAAATATTGATACCGGCCGTGTTCAATCTCTAACTAATTGGAAGGAACGCTATCTGTTAATTCGAAAAAAATGTTATGGCGAAAAATGTTATAATTGTTTTATTAAAGCTGCCTTAGTGGTGGTAGCTATTAGGTACCAATAGAAATGCATTATCTTAACCAAAAATCACCTAATTTATAATATAAACTGGTACAACGTCACATTTTTACAGGCTATCTCCTTTATACTGCAATCCAACACAGTTTAGACTAGAGTAATACATTGATTTCCCGACAATTTATGAAATAGATGATTCCTTTTACCAGAAAGGAAATCTTGAAGCAGTTCTGCAGTATGATGAGGTTTTTTGTCTCGTTTCTAAACTTTCTGGAATAACTAGTATTTTTTGTTATATACACTTCCTCTATTGCTACCAGCCAACTTTTAACATTACTCTTTATCCAAGATAAAAAGGAACGGAGAAATACTTTTATTGAATCGATAAAAAAATTAGCAACAATCTTTCTCAAATTTGAAAATACTAGGTATAACAAAATTCCAATTACTGTTTAGAAAATTCTAAGCAACATTCCCTGGCGGGGTGGATTTTTTTTTTTTTTTTTTTGCCCTACATCCCCGAGCCGGACATCCAATTGTATACTCGACTCGGGGACGTGTCCTTTCCGGATCTTTTAATTGCCTGCCTCTAATCTCCAACGTAAGAACCAGGCCCGGCTATGCCGTTCCCAGCCCCCCCCCCCCCGCCGGAGACCGGGTCTCGGTCTTTCCTTTTGCCAGCCTCAAACCGACGGCGCAGGAGCCGAAGCCGCCAAAGCGTATCCGGGAACCCACACCGCCAGCCGGGTCTCGGTCTTTTCATTCATTTGCACCTAACGGACCCCAGGAGTCCCCGCTCCATCACGGGAACCCACACACCAGGGCATGTGAGCCCTCAGGAACGGGGCTGTCCGCCCAGCCCTACTATAACTACACTCCTCAGTATCCCAGTCGTCTTGCCTCATCTTCTTTTATTCTGATAACTGTTCTTGCAAATATTGCAAAATTATTCCAGTTTCCGGACATAGCCAAGAGCCACTCCGAGAGCTGCTCCGGTCGGGTATGCATCAGTCCTGCATTTATACGTTGTTCCTCCCATCGTCTGCACTCAAAAATAGTGTGTTCGGCATCGTCAACCGCATCGCAGTAACAACAGATTGGTGACTCTCTCCTGCCAAACCTATGCAGGTATCGTTCAAACACACCATGTCCCGACATGAGTTGCGTTGTGTGATAATCTAATTTACCATGAGAGCGATCTATCCCAGCATCCAGGTCCGGGATAATTCGTCTTGTCCATGCGGCCACTGCTGCACCCGCCCATGCCACCTTCCATTGTTCTCGTATAATAGAACTGGCCTCAACTTTGGCTACACCAAACGCCCTTAGTTTTCGTCCTTTAATCTGTAATGGCGGGGTGGATTAACCCGCATTATCTCCACGATCGGTCAATCGGCATCTGCCGCAGTCACAGAAAAAAGCTACAACCAATCGCCACTCTTCCTACTCCGGCATACCGAATTATACAGCGATCTTGTCACCCTCTACGAAATTGCGCTCGCTGAAAAAATTCGTTACCACCATCCGGTTCGGCCAAACCTGACTCGTCACTCCATCGATGAATAAGTCAAGTAACGTTATCTTTTCTCTACTTTATTGATTTACAAATATTTTTAAAACAATACATTTAGTTTACTTTTTAATATAGTTTTTGGAAATGCAAGACTTCTGAGAAAAATCAATAAAATACAAAATTGTACAGAACTATTTTAATCTTTTTAATGAATCGAAAACCGGCTACATAGAAAATTTATTAAGCGTAAAACCAGTCCTGCATTCTTAATTCCCGGATAATAAAGTTCAATTCGCAGATGGCAGAGAAAATTGTAAAAATATTACAAAAACACAGAAAGAAAGAAATTTTAAGCAGAGTGTTATAGTAATTAGTAACAGCATCCCTGATTATCCGAACATAAAGAGGCTAAATGACATAATTAACTAATTATAACGGAAAAAACATAGCACACGGGTGTTTATAAATCGCATTCTAAGGATCAATTATAATAACAATAAAAATAAATATGTACAAATCCGAAGACGTGTAATCACATACGTAATTATTATTACATATCTATATATGAATCATTCCATATTAAGTACAGAAACATAACTTAAATATTTTTAACTTCAAATGGTTTTATACTACTAAACTAGACAACTTTATTTCATAAAATTCTAATTTTATACGTGTATCGGTAAACGATATAAAATAAAATTAATTCAACGAACGTTTAAGCAAGTTTTACATCTACACAAACGGGGGCAATTACATTACCACACACATGATGTTAATAACTGTATTCTATTAGATAAAAATTACAATTTATTATTTTATAAAGTATATTTATAGCTTACAAGGTTGGAAATATATCAAGCGCGCGCGCACACACACACACACACACACACACACACACACACCAGTAAGGTAACAAAGTATAATTATACAGCATGAAACGATGTTTTTCTTTTTAATCAAGCCACAAGATATTTAGTAACTTAGATATATATCTAAGTAAAAAAATAGTAAAAACACTCCAAATAGTTTTCAGATTTGTTCTCCATTTATTTCATAAAAAGACTAAACGGTGTTAACTTGGTAATTATTTAATTAAAATATGAACTTACGTATCGTCTTTTCTTTAAGGCAGTTAAATGAACTCGATGATCAAAATACACCAGTAAACTAAACTGGCCATGTACCGTTAAAAGAATTTCAGCAAGTTATATCTTTCGAATGTATACAAAATTTATAATTCGCTTCAAAATATCTTATTGTATACTCTATTGCTTTTTTGGGTTAACTCCCAAAAAACAGCTTAGTTTCTTAAAATTAAGAACTACAGAAAAGTACCATTTCAAACTAACTCATATTTACGCCCGAGTGAAACGAATTCTTTTAACCTGACCTATCAGGAGCCTAATTAGAGGTATTTAACCATTACATCACCCGATTCTGCTGTATTTAGATCTATACTTCTTTAATTACTAAAGATATATTTCAATTAATAATTTGTCTATATCGGTTATTTAAAACTCATCGATTCGTTTGCGGACTAAATGCTATTTGTAAATAAAAATGTGATTATTATTTCTCGCCGGTTCCTTTGATGCAAAATTAACATCGGTATGGTAATCCCAAGCCCTTCTGTCTACAAACGTAGCTGTAAATTGATTGCGTATCTGTCACAATACTTTCCGCTCCGCAGCAGTTAATGTAAGTAGTTGTTGTAAAACATTTTTTTCGTTTAAAATACCGCTTCGTCCCCTTCAAAATAAGAAGTACGTTTTAATAAAATGAAAAAGTTTTCCTTTCAACCCGTACTATTTTCCTTTTTCCTATATATGTTTTAAAGCTACTACTCGCCTAATATACCGATAATACATCGATTCTATTTATTATTATACAGAGGAAGTTTCTTTGGTGGAACAATTTAAAATTTTTTCCTTGTAAGTGAAGTATAAGCGAAAAAAATACGTTACCTATATACAGGATTTGAAGATTTTTTTATCACTGACATTGATCAGTGATAAAAAATCATTGTATTTTATTATTATAAAACAATGTTAAACATTTAGAAGCTAAAAATTCAAGAAAATTATTATAATAAATAACAAATAGAAATGAAATTCTCACATTCCAGTAAATCTTGCTCGCCAAGTCTCTTTACGTTGTTTCTCTACTCACTTACCTTATTTTTAAGAAAAGAAGCAATAATAAATAGATATAAAATCGATTGGTTTTTTTTTTAACTTTTCTCTACTCCCCCAACATTAATATTGCCCCAAAAGTTTTTTTTTCCACTAGCACTACTATTATTATGCGAAGGAAGACAAAAAACACGAGGTAAATATTAAAAATTAAAAAAAAAACGACTGCCAAAAAAAAACATTGCTGCTTAATACAGGTCAATTACTAATATAGGATAATTAAAAGCGTGCGGGTGACAATTTTGTATATAATATATTAAAAAAAATTTTTTTTAATTATTATTTTTTTATACGAGGTCTGTAAATAAAGTAATGAGACTAGTTTTTTTTTTTTGGTAGCCAGGTGGCAACACTGTAAAGTTATTAGTAAACATATGGTTATATAAACAGCTGATTTATATTAGGAATTAATATTTTTAGTCTATTGTTGCCACCTGAGACGTAAAAAAACTTTTCGTGAAACGAGTTTTTGTTGTGCGTTACAAAAATGAGTGATACTAATTATGAGCAATGTTGTGCAATCAAGTTTTGTGTTAAACTCATTGAGAATTTTGAAAAACTTATTCAAAATTGAGAAGGGCGCATGAAGATGACGCTCTATCACAAGCCCAACTTTTTAGGTGGTTTAAAGCATTTTAACACAGCCGGGAATCAGTTGTGGACGATCCACGCTCTGGAAGACCGTTAACGTCAAAAAGTGAAGACAATGTTGGGCGAATCAGAACCTTTTGGAGTTTTTGTCTACAGGACAGACTGTAAATCAATATGTTTACCGAGAAATTCTTGAAAGACTGCGGGAAAGAGTTGCCCGCGTGAGACCAGCTATAAAAGACAACTGGATGCTGCATCATGATAATGCACATTGGACTCTCAATTATTAATTTTTTCGCAAAGAACATTAAACATTCCTATAGTTCCTCGAACACCTTATTCGCCTGACTTGAGTCCGTGCGACTTATTCTGTTTCCGACTAACACCTCAAAGGACACCATTTTGGAACAGTAGAAAACATTTAAAAAAATGTAATCGACCCTCTGAAATATACTCCGGTTTCTGAGTTCCAACACTGCTATGAAGAGTGGGAAAACCGTTTGAAGCGTTGCGTGGCTTCTCAAGGGAACTATTCCGAAGGTAGAGTCTACGTATAATAGGATTATAAATAAAAGGTTTTTCTGAACCAGTCTCATTACTTTATATACAGACCTCGTATATCAAAATAATAATCGTAAAAACTAACGCCAAACACAGTAATAGAAGAATCTAATAAACTACCAAAAGTTAACTTTCGCGGGATCATTAATTGGTACATAATACTATAATTATATGAAAAAATAAAAACCTAAAAGTTGTACAACTTATCAATCATAAAATTATAATAAAATAATATTACTATCAGCTGGAATTAAGTAAACTTAAAATGTCGCTTGTAATTATTGTTGCTAACTGCTGTAACTCAGTGTGTCTTTAAAATCATTTTATGTTTTTCTTTAAATTTATAAATGTAATGTACATTACATTTTTTTATTGTCGTTACAAATTTCTAAAAATTAGTACAACTGATGATGCGGGATCCCGCGAAAGTTAACTTATAGTTTATTAGATTCTTCTATTAAGGGCTGTCTACATCCACAACAATATGGATTCAGAAAAGGCGAATCTACCATAAATGCCTTAGAGAAAGTTAAAAATTGGGCTTTAAATAGCAGAAGCGGTACCTGGAGGACCTGGAAAATCCCCCTAGTGATAATGCTGGACATTAGGAACGCGTTCGGATCAGTCCCCTGGTCATCTATAATTGATGCATTGCATGAGATGCGAATAAGCGAATATCTAATAAATCAAGTTAATCACTGTCTACATCAAAGGTTTCTTGAGATCAAAACTTTGGAAGGTAAGGCAGTTTTCCAGATGTCTGGTGGCGTTCCTCGAGGTTCTGTGCTGGGCCCAACCTTGTGGAACATTTTTTATGACGCAGTCTTCAGACTGAATTATCCTGAAGGAGTTACTGCAATTGGCTATGCTGATGACATAGCAATCCTCGTTAAGGATAGGGATGTAGATAACTTAGAACGCAAAGCCAATCTGGCATTAGGAATTATAGATGAATGGTTACAAAGAAGCCAACTACAGATAGCCCCAGGGAAGTCCAGTTGTATTGCCCTTTCGGCAGAAGACCTATTAGAGGTATAAATTTGAATATCAGAGGAGAGCCAATTATGCAAGTCAATGAGGCAAAATATCTAGGATAAAAATTTGAGATTTAGCAGACACACCGATATGATTTGTAGTAGGGTCACTCCAATGGTCAAAGCTCTGAGAGGACTCTTCCAGAACCATGGAACACCAAAAATAGAAACTAGGAAATTAATAACTGCTGCAACAACATCAATGATATTATACGCGGCCCCGGTTTGGGGACATACAATTAGTATTATACGAAATAAAGGAAAATTGAGAAGCGCGCATAGATTTGCACTGTTGAGGGTGGCCGCTAGTTACAGAACGGTGTCCTATGACGCGCTTTGCGTAATAACAGAGGTTCTACCAATAGACCTGCAGATTAAAAGCAGGATGCTTAGATATGAGGGACTACCACAAGACGAGATAGCGGCTCAATTGGAGCAAGAATGGCAGTTGGAATGGTCACGCTCAAGAGTCGGGGATTGGACTAGAAGACTAATCCCTGATATAGGTAGGTGGTATGGAAGTAGACGCGGAAACGTTGACTTCTATATGACACAGTTATTATCGGGGCATGGATCTTTCGGGCAGTACCTAGCCAGAATTGGAAAAAGGGACACACCACAATGTGTTTATTGTGAGGAAACAGATAATGCGGAGCACACTATATTTGTATGTCCTAGATGGGCTGAAAACAGGAGGGTAATTATAACAAATCGATTAACACCGGATAATCTAATTAATTGGATGGTACAAAATCAAGAGAACTGGGACTGGTTCAGAAGGTTTGCTGGAGAGATCCTGAGAACTAAGGAAGAAGAGGGCGGTAGACTGTGATTAAGTTAAGTAGGGAAGGGTGGCAGTCTCTCCGTGGAGGGCCCGTACGCCCAGGTATGCGGGTTCCTGCGAAGGGGGAGAACTCCAGGGGAGATGGGAATAAAAGAAAAGACCGAGTCCCGGCCGGCGGTGTTTCTCCCTGCGGGCGTCTAGGCGCTTTGTAGGGTGGATACCGTCGGTTAGAGGCATAGGCGTAAAGACCGAGACCCGGTTCCCTGCGGAGGGGCTGGGGGACGGCATCGCCGGACCTTGGCCCTAACGCGGGGAATTAGAGGCAGGCAAAAAATAAAACAAAAGATCCAAGACCGGGGGGGCCAACCTGCCGTGCCGGATGTAAAGCCGGTGGGTGGGGGACGCCCCCTTTGAGAAGAAGGACACTCTCCCCGACTGAGTATACTTAAATGGATATCCGGTCGGGGAGAGTAGGATAAAAAAAAAAAAAAAGATTCTTCTATTACTGTGTTTGGTGTTTGTTTTTAAAATTATTATTTTGAGATTAATTGGCACAGAGCTAAGTATGTTAATGAAATATTTTATATTTTCAGAAAATAAAAAAAGTATATATATATATATATATATATAGAGAGAGAGAGAGAGAGAGAGAGCCCATGACACTCCCGGTAACGTATGAATTCCTACGCGGGGTCATACATCTAAATCGGTTCAACCGTCGAGCTGCTACGGTGGAACAAACATACATACATACACCTAAACACATAACACTCCTTTCTGTGAAGTCAGGTAAAAATAAGCAAAAATAAAAAGGTACCGCTTTTTGAGGATTTGGGAGCAATTTATTTTAAATGGTAAGTTACGTGCACACAAGTACACGTTTACAAAATTTTGAGAAAACCGACTCTAAAGAAGCTATCTAACCCACCCGCCGAAAATATTGAGCCCCAAACTTCTACCAATAAATTGTCCCATATAGACCAAGTTTCTGTACGAAATTTCACCAAAAGCTTCAAACACGCCAACATATATACATACCTACGAACATTACCCCCCACTTTTTTTCTTTTTTTGGGGTCCCTAGGTCACGAAACGTCAAGGAAATGAGACTCATACCCCATTTTTTGGCTGATTACCTTACTTCTCTTCTGGCAGCATAGCTCTAGAGTTACGACCAGGAAAGTAAGAGTAAATTTGTTTAGTTCTTTAATTTTAATTAAAATAGAATCGCATGTAATGACAAATAAAAGGAAAAAAGATTAAGAACCCCTGCGATTTTTTACCTTTATTATAAAGAAGTTATTAAGCTTTAAACTTATTTGCGAAATCAAAAAGCGAACTAGAATTAAGAGTATGCAGCATCAAAGTTGAATGTAAATAAAAATTATTATTGAACAGTTATCAAAATTTGATCTAAGATTATCGTTTACCTAACGGTTAGTCGACTAGATTAATAGGGCAAATTGGACTACGTAATTTCCTAAAGCTCTACAAATTAATGAGAATATTTATAGAATAAAAATGTGATTATAATAAACAAAATAATATCCGATTCGGTGGATAGCCACGAAACAAAAGTACGGGTCGAACAAACTCTACAATATATAAATATAAATAATATTAATATAATATATAAATTTTATATTAAATTAAAAAATAAATAAATAAAATTAAATATTATATTTATCTATTTATAAATGTTATATATTTATAAATCATAACCATCATGATACGATTCTCAAATCTCATGATACTCAACGCCGCATCCAACCTACTGCACAGAATAACAATGATTATCGATCGATAAATTTCTTTTAAACGATTCTTAGATAGTACGATGAAATACCACGCGTTAAAGTGTATTACTCGTGTTATAAATTATAACGATTAAAATAATTTGTCATAAAAAAAAAGTTTTATTATAATAGATAAAAATATCAGTTATACGAGATAACTGTTTTATTATCCATGTGCTTTTATTAATATGTGGTACCATCTTTTAATAAGACTAAAGTATCATTATCTATGTTAACGCGCGAGACAAGCATTTTGCAAGGCGGATAGAAAAACAGACATAATAAACCCGATCGAATTAAAATAAAATAGAAACAAAAATTATTATTATTATTATTATTATAACAATACAATTGTTACTTTTCAGAGGAATAGATAATAATAACATTCTTGTCATCATTCTAGTTATCTTATATTTAAAAGTTGTAGTACAAAAGAACGAATCAAAACGATCAAGTTTAACACGATTTGGGAAAAAGGTCAAATACCGTTAAAATTAAATACATTTTCCTGGATGGTGATTAATTCCGGAAATATACTACACAATCTAATAAGGAAATAATGAAATAATTGATAAATACAAAAATTACACACACTTTAATAAACAGAAATGATAAACATTACTTTTTGGGAAAAAGATTCTACCGTAAGGATCGAAACTTCCTAATATTTCGCTAATTTAAAGATCTGGTTTTAAAGAAAGCCTACCTTTACCGAATAAGCACCTCTGCTCCCAGCCAGGGCTTAGGAGTACAACAAAGAGACAGGAAGTGTAATAGGTGGACAAATCGTATCCGCACAGAAAACCGCCCTAATCAATTAATTATATTAGTATTAGGGAGTGGTAACTCTATCGGTCATCCTTAACATTACTAAGATAGTCGTCTGTTCGAACTGCTTATTAGATCATATTGAAGAGGAACGGGATCAACGATAACGGAAAGCATGGATATTAAAAAACAGTCCATCCCAACCCCGTAGGGGAAGACACCACCTTGTAACGTTACCGGTCGCCCCACCTCCCCACCATTACGAGCCCTGAGGGGCTTTATTGGAGGTGGTCATTAGACTCTCTAACCGATTACATCTCACAATCATCAGCCAGGCCTCGGTCGGGATGCCACACATGCAAATCCCTCGGCAGCACTTACATCAGTAAAATACAAATCAAATTTTGCCTTCACGTAGGCCTCAAACGGACATCTTCACATCCAACCTGATGATTCCCTCAACTAACTAACCGAGACCGCGAACCCCTAGTCTATATTTAATAACGCCGTACACCTACTTTAAATTTGACAACAACGTTCGTGACTGTGAATGCCTCAGGAAACGAACGAGTTGTAAGTCAAATCAATGCTACACTCATACCAATAAAAATTATGTTTTACGCAACATAGAAATTCAGACCCAATAAGTCGACCAAATTAGGTCACCTAACAAGGGAACGTAACCTCATTCCGGTCCGCGCAGGAGTCGGAGACATACTCCGCACTCCCACCCGGTCCCATCATGGAGTCTCGCGCGCCAATACAAAGTCACAATCAGGGACCGCCACCGGCGGGACGAAGCCACGCCCCCGGTCGCACGGGCTACCACGGCAGCGCAAACATCCCCGCCAGTGGATGCCCCAACTTGAATCACAAACGATACCAACATAACCGTAGCACGATGCCGATGCCCCTACTTCCAGCTGATCCAATGCCTAGGCCGTAACACCTCGATTAAACTCCCTCTGCAGACCTACACACCGCAAGGACACGAAGAAAACCAGCCACTATAGACCACTCCTCGTGAATCATCCAGTTAATACGGAGATCTAGAAAGGAATGTATTCTCTAAAGTTACCTAACAGCTCGTGAACGTTCGACCTCATATCTGGGACAGACATACAGGACATGGTCCACTGTATCCAAAACAGTCCACCAAATATTTCCAGAAATACTATAGCCATCCTGCCCCAATTTACAAGGAAAACGAGACTACAATCTTTACTCTAAATGGAAGACCACGAAACTGGTCGGCAATACTGATGCGATACACTGAGGTTTTCCTCCTGATAAAAAGAGCTAATACTCAACAGGTGTACGATTCCTTCAGAAACAGCTACGTCCATATCCGAAAATATTCGGGCATATCCGATAAATTACATCTGATATCCCAATAATTATTTAAATATCTGTGGTGTTACCGTTCGATTTTTCTTCGATGAACTCCCTATAAACAGGCCTATTATAAACAGCGGTTGAATAGAACATATCTATACATACTCACTCTTACGCCTCTAAATAAAACCTAACAAAAGAATGAAGGGCTGTAATCTGATGGAGTCATCAGAGAGAAAAAAGTCCGTCCACCTAACTACGTCGGACTCTGATTTACAATAAGTAAACATTGCTTCTTAATATTATATCGACTAGACGTAAACACTATAAGTTAAAAGAACTGTAATAATAAAAACAAGTGTAAAACAAAAATATTAAGGATAAAATCAAAATCCACTTACCGTGGCCGTTGTTTGGTGTAGGTGGCGACGAAGGATGTGGAGACGTTCCTTGGCCTTGTGTTAGAATAATTTGCGATTCTAATTCGTGCAATTCGGCCTGTAATTCACCCAACTTTGAATTTGACTTTTTTACAATGTGTGCGACATCCGATAAAGATTTCCGATCTGTTGCGACTTCCCTTAATTTTTCTGCACCTTCTTTTATTTTCAATTCCTTCCTTATTTCTCTTCTGATCAATTCTTTTAATTCTTCTAATTTGCACGGTAATGCGGCTTCCGGTACGCATTCTGTCTGAAGGCCGTACTTATGACTTAATTCATATAATACAGGATGTCGAATATAATCGCCCTGAAATAAACGAAAAATTATTATTGCAATAAATATATAATTATTTAAAATTAATGACAGGCGCTATTATTATTAATAATTATTAAAAAGAATTACACAACGATTTTAAAACGTATATTGTTTGTTAAGCCGAAAATCAGAAAAGATATTATAGCACAAGAGGGAACGATTCAGGTAAACTGTATAGTAATCGAAACCTCCATCTCCCAGTTAAGAAAAACATATTTTTACTCTTTTCGGCCTATTTTAAGCGTTTCGGCCTTTCATCTGGAGGTCCCGGGTTCGAACTCCGGTCAGGCATGGCATTTTCACACACGCTACAAATCATTCATCTCATCCTCTGAAGCAATACCTAACAGTGGTCCCAGAGGTTAAAAAAAAGATTCCTATTTCGAATTTATATTTTTATAATTAAAAGTGAATAAATAGATAATAAAAAATTGTGATAAGATCTTAAATAAAAACTATCTAAAAAAGTTTAAAACAACAGTCTTAAATTAAAGGCACTGCAAGGTAAAAAATAATTTTTCCTAAAATAATTTTAGGAATTTCGAAAAAAAAAAAAAAAAAAAAAAAAAAAAAAAAAAAAAAAATTTGAATGGATTTGACAACAAACTTTGATGGTGATTTGTAAGATTGAAAGTCATAGCTTCAGCTTAATAATTTGATGTTTTTGCCAATTTTTTCTTATGCGTGATGAATAATGGCCTAAAGAGTGGGGAGCTCATGTCAAAGTACAAATCTTTACTCACCACTCTTTAGGCCATTATTCATCACGCATTAGGAAAAATTGGCAAAAACATCAAATTATTAAGCTAAAGCTATGACTTTCACATAATCTTAAATTTTATCACCATCAAAGCTTGTTGTCAAATCCATTCTGAGATACCGTCCTAAAATTATTTTTTACCTTTTAGTGCGTTTAATTTAAGAGTGGTGTTTTACACATTTCTTTTACATATTTTTTATTTTCTACTTTTTAGTGCATTTAATAAAACTGTTGTTTTTAAAAAGTTTTCTTTATACATATTTTATTTTCTACTTTTTAGTCTTCATAAGTTTATACTTTACAGCAGCGTTAGGTTTGAGCGATCTTTCGAAGTTTTCAAGCCTCCAATTTCCAATACCGCAGACAAGAGAATAGGCAGCTTTATATATCTTAATAGGCAAGTTCATATATCTTACTGTACAGTAAAATACAGTACTATACAGTAAAATATTACTGTATATACTCATATACACTTCAAACATCACAAATCTTAGGTCTCTAGTCACATGTATTAAAATCTATCAAGCATTCATACACTGACCCAGCCAATAATGTCACTCAATACACCAAAGGAAATTCCGGATTTCCAAACTCCAGCCGTAATTAACAAACGTTGCGAGCAATTTTTTTTCACCGTGTTTGCGGTCGCGTTTTCAAGTTCTGTCGATAGCAAAATTACTCTTTTGAACCATTTTGATGACTTTTTGGCAATTTTAAGGTGATTTTGATCTTAGTTTGTAATCTACGCGGGGAAAATGTGCAGTTCTCACTTATTGTCGAAGAGGAGTAACGACTTTTACATACTTTCACATAAATATCATGAGTCATCACACATAAATATTGAATTTAAAGTTTATATTAAATTTGAATTTTTGTCTCGGCCGTAGAAAAAATATTTTCGTTCAATTTAATCAATTGAAATGACAATATCGCAAACGTGGATAATTCTTTCGCTAAGAAAATATGCATGTAAACGAAGTTGCATAAGTTCAAGGGGTATTTTTTTCATTTAGCAGCTTAGGGGCATCTTAGCGACTTGAAAATGTTGCTAAAATGTGTTGTCATCAGGAGGGAAACCTGTATGCAAATTTTCAGAGCGAATGGATAAGAGGAAGTGCTTCAAAATTCGACTGAAAGGTTCCGTACCATTAATCTCACATACGTAATCCAAGAACGAGTTAAGAGGTAAAAAGGATTTAACTTAACCACATAAACTTATTACAGTTAGACTCGCCTATTAATAATGTAAACTTTATTACGTAAATACATGTTTACTATGTATGTAAATGAATTACCACGTAAGGACTTTGCAAACGTTTAAAAAAATAATACTTTTAAAAAACATACATACATAAACACCCGCACACACGTGCGCACGCGTGGAAAGAATCGGCTTAAACGCTTTGTTTTGCTTAAGTCATTTTTTTCAAAATTGAACAAAACACAAGTATACTTGGCTTACAAAGTATAAGGTCTTGGTAGGTCTTAACCTACCAAGTAATAAAAATGTGAAGAAGTTTTTTTCAACTGACGGCAATGTCTTAAGATAACATCAAGATTTAATCATAAAATGCACCAGTTTCTGAATATCTGTATTTTTTAGGAAAAACTTTAATTTTTTTTCTTTCTTAAGAGCTATAATACAAATTTATTTGAAACTCAACATCAGTAATCGTGATAAATGGCCAGATACAAATTAGGTTCATTTAATAGCTTTACAATAAGGAAAAAAAGCTTTATAAAAGGCTTTGCAGATAATTTTTCATTAGAAATTCCTTTGCTGATTTATATATATATATATATATATATATATATATACACACACACAGGAGGATGTATCACAAATTTCTCCCGGGGCTTTAATAACCTATATTCGTGAAAATAATGGTAAAAATTTCATAAAAACGTATGTTCTGAAATGTTTCGTTTGCGAGTCACGGCTAGTGAAAGATTTTGCTCGGATTTCAGTTACCCCGGTAAAATGAAGTCGTACTGAAATTTTTAGGACGTTAATTAAGGAGCAAAATAAGCAATTTCTTAAGGTGTTAGACATGATAAACGAATTAAATAGATCCCAGAACTGTGTCTACAGAACGTATTGAGAAATCTGGTGAAAACCAGTAAATTGGGGTAAAAAAAATCCTGATTTTTATGTTTGACATACAATAGACTTTGTTACACATAAAACTTCTAAACAAATCTTGTAAAAATTTAATTCAGAACAAACTGGTGTAAGATAAGTTGAATAAAACGGAGAAAAAAAATAGAATTTTATTTAGAAACAGTAAATTACTACGTTTGTCAGAAAAGTACTTATTTAATGTAAAAAAAACCAGATTCTTTTTTCGAGACAAATTTATGAAAACAAAATTTACTGTTACAAATTGCTGTAAAACATTAAAAAAACACTGGAAATTACAAAATTATTTTAAAATTAAAATAAATAAATGAAAAATACTTTGATCACTTTTTAATTATGACAGAAATACAATAAATTATTTGAAAAATTGTTATTTCAAAGTTGCAACAAAATAAAAACAGCTGATCAACAATGTGCAATACTGAATTAGAATTTACATCATTTTGTAAGTAATCGGATACTGTGAACTGTACTGTCGTTAGGGAAGAGTTTCTGTGAATTTTAGTTTCAACGAGATCGGTTTGCCATCTAAGTAATGCCGTACTTATTTACAACAGAGGAATACGCTGATATGGTATTCATTTGGGTGTGTGCATAATAATGCTACAGCTGCTGCAGTAGAATATGAAATACGTTTTCCGAATCGCAAGATTCCAGATCCTAAAACAATTAGCGCGACTTTTTGCGAAACAGGTTCACTACCTAGTATTCGTACCACCTACGAACGATCTGTCCAACGCGACGCTGTTGATGAAATTATTATCCGATGAAGTTCAGCCAGTAGAGACGTCAGTACACGACGTCTTTCTATGCGGATCGGAGTTTCGCATTCGATAGTTTGAAGGATACTTAAACAAAATAAGTTTTATCCTTATCATAAATAGTCAGTTCACCTTTTACATCCAGGAGACGGTCCGAAACGCTTGGAGTTCTGCAACTGTTGGAATACAAATCGACAACTCTACAAGTATGTTTTATTTACAGGCGAGGCAAAGTTTTTCGAGATCGCATCAAAAACTTACACATTGAGCATACATGGACAGAAGTAAATCCTCATGAAACAGAAGGCAATTTTCAACACCGATTTAGCGTCAGTGTATGTATGGTTGTGAGGCACTCTTCACAATCAGCTGTCTGGATCGTTCATATTACCTGGCCGCTTAAATGTTGAGGTCTCTTTGCACTTACTTCAAGATCTACTACAGATGCTTGCAGATATTCCTCTAGCGCCGAGACGCAAAGTATATCTAGCACGATGGCGCGCCATCCTAAATTCGCTTGTGCCGTTTAAATGATCATCGTGAGTGCGCTTAAATCATCATTTCCCAAAGAAACTGATCGGTCGTAGAGGTCCACATCCCTGGTCACCAAGATCGCCTGACCGAATACCTTTAGATTTTTGCGTCTGGGGATGGATGGAAAATATTCAATACAAAACAAAAATATATTCTCGTGAGGAGTTAATTGTCCACATTATAAATGCGGCTGAGCAACATAAGGGCAGCCCTGAAAAACTAAAAAGAAAAAATAGTACAGAAGCGTGCCGAGCAATGTGTTGAAAATGGAGGGGCTCATTTTTGAACATTTATTATAAAACGGTATGTATACACTTTTTCTAGCGTACTATTTCTAAATAAATTCGAATTTTTCATAATTTTTTTTATTTAACTTATCTTACACCATTTTGTTCAGAATTAATTCTTATGAGATTTGTTTAAAAATTTTACGCGTTTATTATTAACAAAGTTATTGTACGTTAAACATAAAAAAACAGGGTTGTTTTACTCCAATTTATTGATTTTCACCCCACATTTCTCAAAAGCTACTGCAGGTACAGTTTTGGGACCTATTTTATTCGATTTTTCAGGTCAAAAACCATAATAAATCACTAATTCTGCCCCTTAATTAACGTCCTAAAAATTGCAGTACAACCTCATTTCACTGGGGTAGCTGAAATCCGAACGAAATATTTTACTAGCCGTAACTCGCAAACGATGCATTTTAGGACATGTTTCTATTAACTTTTTCCATTATTTTCACGAATATATATATATATATATATATATATATATATATTTCTTATACTACTACTGACTAGTATATAGAATATTAAACATTAAAACTTGTCTACTAACTTATTAATAATAAATCTTAACAGGACTTCGTTTTAATTTTTAATAAAAATTCATTGCAATTCATGGGGAGTGTCACAAAAAAACTTTTTCACGTCATTCCTTATATTTTTTCTGCATTAATTTTTTCAGCATGAATACTACTAGTAGGCTAGGCATACATGTACAATAATCTTCGGGCAGAACTAAAAAAATAAATACACAAAAATGATTCAATTAACAATAACGTTAGATCATCGTTCTATTGTTCTCATCTATAAATCGATGGGGAAAAATTCTATTTCATTAGTTTTTGAAACTTCCCTCTCCCTTCAATATCACTTAAAAAAAAAATATATATATATATAAATTTGACATAAAACTTTCAGCAGCTTTTTGTTCACTTACCTTTTGATACACTTCTTGTTACTCAGGCCAATCTATTAAAATTAAATTCAGCAATAAAGTTTTTTAATAGCTCTGACACAAATCCGAATGATTAAGCATTTTTTTTTTAGAAATTAAAAGAACAGAGGATTAACCAAAGATAACACAACTTTTCGGTTAATAGTTTGTGAACATCAGTTAAACAGTTAATGGAATAAAGGTGCAACAAAAACGTTACGCGTACATTTCGACCACGTCACCTGTTTTTTTCCTCTTTGCTACATCGAAATTCTAACAATATAGCAAATTTATAAATTTTTAAAAATCAAAGGCGATGAGAACAAGGCGCTCTTAACACACGTGCGCGAATATAATCTTAGGCTTCCAAAAAAAAGCACCAATTTCCAAAGCAGATGAACAAAATTCATGCAAAATAAAAATAAATAGTCTGTAAAATAAATATATATATAAGACGTAAATCTAGTAATAACAATTAACACACTAAATTATGTTAAAAGAAAAAACCTACGCATAAACGATATATAGAAATAAACAATATACCAAATTTTCAATAATTACATTGTTTTTATGATACGATGCTCGGCTGATAAAATTTGCACACTAGCGTGCTACACGGAGACAAAAGGTACTATCGAGTTGGGCGTGGCAGCACATGATAGCTAAAATCCCCTCTGCAAACCTGCGATAATGTATTGAAATCTGTTTACCAGTTTTTTTTTTTTCAGTAGCAGTTAAAATGAAGTTGAGTAAGGTCAATATGTCAACACGATTAAAACAGCGAGCAGTGATCGAATTTTTAACAGCAGAAAATCTGAATCCTACGAATATTTTTCATCGTTTAAAAGCGGTTTACGGTAGTGAAACTGTTGACAGGAATACTGTGAATAGGTGGGCATTGAAATTTCGTGAATATGAAACTGGTAAAGCGACAATTGAGGACGCACCTCGCAGCGGACGACCAGCTTCTGTGACTGACGAGAAACATCGAAAGGAGGTGAACGATTTTCTTCAAAGTGACAGGCGAATCACCCAGCAACACATCGCTATTCAGTTAGGCATATCTTAATAGAAAGTTAGGCATATCTGTTATAAAGAATAGGCCATATTAACGAGCAATTGGGTTATCGTAAAATCTGTGCACGTTGGGTACCGCGCAAACTGACGGACGAACACCAGCAGCGTCATGTCGAATGTTACGAAGAACTTTTACAGCGCTATCGTGCCGGAGGAAATGACTTCCTTATTGTGACCGGAGATGAGAGTTGGGTACACCGTTACGACGCGGAAGAAAAAAGGCAAAGCATGGAATAAAGACATGACGAATCGCCTAAACCCAAAAAATTCAAAACTCAAGTCTCGGCGAATAAACTCCTCTTCCTTTGGACGGTATTTTGAGACGCCAAACACGTTTATGTGACATAGTAACTGGAACATGGGACGGCTGTGAACTCCGAACAGTACACTGAGACCTTAAGACACCTTAGACGACTAGTATGTCGTTCGAAATACTACCACGCCCATAATCTTCCAACATGACAATGCGCGTCCTCACACATGGCACGTCACTACAGAGACTCTCCGCGAGCAGAGGTTTGAGCCTATTCCGCATCCGCCATACTCGCCGGATTTGAGTCCGTACAACTTCCACTTCTTCTCTCATCTGAAAAGGGGTCTCAAAGGTTATCATTACAACACCGATGATGAGGTGAAGTGAGTGTCGGATCCAAGTGGCTATGGCCACTTGGATCCGGCCACTTGGATCCGAGAAAGACCGCCAGAATGTTTCAGGGACAGAATGCAAAAACTTGTCACACATTGGGGAAAGTGTATCAGCGTAAACGGAGATTTTATTGGAAAATAAATACTGTATTTTGTGCTTAGGTATTGTACTTTTATTCATTTTTTATTTCGTTCCAATATCTCTTTTCATTCTCATGCTACGCATATATGTGCAAAATTTATCAGCCGAGCCTCGTATATAATTTAAAAATTGTGATCAAATAAATTCAACTAATACCAGTAACTGGAATTTTTGCTGATACCAAGCATTCTCTCAAATAACAATAACGTATTACTGTTATTTTACATTAACAACAGAGAAAATGTCATTAAAGATATGATAAAATTAATGTTCCTGTTGTATAAATGTAAAATGAAAAAAATAAAGGTAAAACATAGTTATTTAAAAAGGAAAGGCAGGACACGCTGTAGGCCTATTTGTTTATTGGCAGACAGCGTACTATATATATTTTATAAATAGAAACACATATATATTACATTAACTCCTTATCGTTAAATATAACCATACTATACAAAGTAGTATTATTAATATTATTACAATTAGTCATATGTTGTAGCGAAAAAAACTATTTGATAAGCGAGGACTTTTAAATACGTACAGATGAACGGCCAACCGACTTTCTACCTGTGAGAACGAATAATAATAATATAATCAACCCACCTATCAGAATAAAACAGTATATGATCAACCCACACAACTCAACCCACTAATACATATTCACACACACGACTTGCACACATACACACAAAAAGAGAGAGAGAGAGATTGAGTGGGAGAAAGAGCGGATATACCGTAATAACAATTGGTGGGAACAAATAAATAGGGACGATGATTTTCTTTCTTATATAGCATATTTTATTCTTATATTATAATTATTGCTACAATCTCAACCTACTTAAAATGAAAATGAATTAACTAGTTCAATAATAAAAAAATTACCGACACAAATGAAAAAAATAATAAAATATAAGGAATAAATAAACTACAAGATTTCATATTTTGGACTAATACATATTAAATTTTATCTTCGTAACTGATTACCATAATAATTTAAAATGAAATGAAATAAATAAATCAGACATTTAGTTGCCAGAGTGCTCTTTCTTTGTACAATGTTCCCTTACATCTCAGCAATCATTTAGCCCGATTTAAATTATTCTTTTACCACTGTATTTACTGAACTTTGAGGAAGGTTTTAAGTGTAAATCTATCCAGGTTATTGAGCGAGAAGTAAAAAAGCCGTGCGCGTGTCGTAAATTAAAGCCTGTGCAATCGCGTAGAATAAAATTTGTAGTTTGAAAGCGCACACCCAAGTGTTTCAAATATCGGGCGCCAGATTACATTACTAGCGCTCAAACGTACACTAATCTCAATCGTAAACGGCAACAGAAGGCGTCTTGTATTCTATAATTTAGAAGAAAATAAAACGTAATTAAGGTTCAGCGCGCGTTTCAGGATCGATCCATCATTGTCTAAGAAAATTCGTCGCGAGTATAAACAATTTGAAGAATCGGCAAGTTTATGAACGGAGAAGAGTCTAGAGTGACCGCGAGCTTCATAGAAAAGTATACAACTAATTCGAGAGGCTTTTCAGAGAAGCGCGAAAAAATCACTTGTAGCGCTAGCCGAGAATTTGACACACCTCATACGACTGTTTGACGAATGTTAACACGACGTTGCGTTTGAGGCGGTATCGATTACAACCGGTACAAGCTCTTCGCGTAAATGACGTAAGAAAAGGCAAATATTTCCGTAACATGATCTTAGTCGATATTGAAAACGATAGGTTCTTACCGCGGTTAATTTTTAGTAATGAAGCGTTTCATTTAAGCGGTAAAGATTCACGTCACAATATTCGCGTACGGGGACTTGAGAATCCGAATGGAATTGTACAGGGAGAGGGAAATTCACGAAGTTAAAGAGTTTTTTGTGCGGTTTCGATTAGAAAAATTTATGACCTTATTTTTGGAAGGAAACACAACAGGATCTGCTTACTTGAAACGCTACAATCTGGCTTTTACCACAACTGAATGAACTCTGAAAAGTTCATTTTTCGTTAAAATGGAGACCCACCGCATCGGCACAACCCGAGTTAGTCGGTTTCTAAATGAAGCATCGCTTCAACACTGGATAGGGCCTAAGGAAGCCTAAGACTTGGCAATACATTCTTGCCCTCCAAGATGCCCAGACATTACACCTTGTGTCCTTTTCTTGCGAGGATATACGAAACAAAGTATTTATGTTCCACTATTACCTGCTTATTTGGAAAAGCTGTTAACCAGGATAACAGTAAATTCTATAACAGAAGACTGTCTGCAACACGGAGCGGAAGAATCGAGTTGTCTTGATATTATCCGTGCAACAGGTAGAGGGCAAGTAGAACATTTAAAACTTGGAAAATGAAATTTTAAACATTTTTGATTAGTATGTAATTTGTCTTGTACCACATTTTAATCATGAAATACATGTTTTGAAGTCGGGTTATTCTGTTTGATACACACCGTATTTTAATTAGCTCTTTAAATAATACTATATTTACAACAACAAAAAAACCCAGAAAATAGACTGAATTTTTTTCGTATTTAATTTTATTAAAATCTAGTAAACTGTTTTAGACATACCACTTTTAATAGTACTTTTATTTATGAATAAAGTGAAATGCAACTTTTCAACGCGATACAAAACGTTTATACCTTATTAGAAAACGTATTTTTCAACGAAGAACTTTTTTAAACATATTAAGATATACATTTTTTTTTTAATTTTTGAGAAAGATTTAGGCGTAAGTTTACGGAGAAAACTCCAAAATTTGTTAAACAGTGTGTTCTAAATCAACGGTTTGTTACATATTTTATTTCATAATATCTAAATTGCCTTTTGCATAGCGACATTTTGATCTGACTTAACGCATTCTAATTGCTTTTATATTTATTAGTATTAAGAACCAAGTTTTTAGATTCGACGAGGGGCGACCGGATTCTTTAACCCGCTGTAAGTTCTACCGCTTATAAGAACACTACTAACAAAAAAATTTAATCAAAGCCCTATTCTGAAAACTCGCTGCGTCTTCATTTCTAAAAATTTACGGACAATGCATTTAATCAGCCTATGAGGTAGCCACAAGGTAGAAAATCTAAAACAAAGAACCGTCCAATTTCCTATAAAAGTTCAATTTGTAATTAGCTCCATGATTACTGAGAATGGAATTTGGAAGATAGTGAAAATTTCCTTTCAGTTTTTCTTCATCAAAATCGGGGGATCGTTCTGAAAATAGCACAGATTTAATAGAAACAATTTTTTTTTTTCAAAAGTATTCATGAAGAGCTCAAATTAATATTTTAATACATAAGTTCGACGTTTTTGAATGAGAATATGAAGTATTTGTATGAATGAAATGTCAAGTATGACCTGGATCAAACCCAGAACCTTCCGGATAAAAGAACCTAACGTTCCACAAGAGATCAGCAAACTCCCGGTTACAACTATCTTATTTCTCTTTCATTTGACCAGAATTTCATAGCATATGATAAATTGTGAGGAAAGGAATCCAAAATCTTCCGGATGATAATGGTAGAAATGCTAACACCCCGCCAAGGAATCGGCGTAATTTTATTCAAAACTGAAGCGAAATTACTTTTGCAATTAAAATTAAAGCACACAGAATTGTAATACTCAATCATAAACATTTCAATTTTATGATTTACGAGCTGAAGATACACTTAGACGAATTTCAAGCGATGAAAATTAAAAACACATTTTAAAAAATGACCCTTCATACATTTTTCAAACGGCGTTTTCCTTTTCGTTAGAACCCGGAAACTTTTCTGGTATTTTGTCTGAAGTTTCCTACTCAGGTAACAGATAAGAAATGGAACCCGAAAGTACACCTGATAATTAAAATTGTATAAAATAAGATAAATGTTATGTTAATTTATACTGTTTTAATTCATTATTACGATTATCAGAAAATGATTGTTAGTTATAAAATTTTAAATATGTAAAGCGAGAATGTTTACCGTATTCAAATTCAGAGAAATTAAAAAAAAAATAACGTCTAGGCGAAATTTAAACTTTGTGATTATACTATCATGCGGAAAGAATTGTTATCTCTTAACGAGCAACTTAAAAATAATTTAAGAGAAAACTATTTATTAAACAACCATTTATTTTTATAAAAAGCACGAAAATTCTGATATTGCAAAATTTTTAAAAAAGATTTGTAAGTCTTTTATAAATTTTTAACAAGTTTACTGTCACGTAAATAGTACATTATGCACATTTTTCTCACCTTTCCATTTAGCACATCTAAGTAAAATATTAAAAAAATTGTTGAAAATAATTATTTCCTAAAACTCTGAATTTTCATAATAAAATTATTTTTAATGTATTCTTTTATCATATTTTGCGGACGTGATACATTTTCTACTGCAACCCGACGTTTTATTTTCGCCTAAATAAACTCAGTCGGGTTGAATTCACGGTGGTACAGCGGCAATTCATTGCGACCGTAATCCTCCAGTATTTGTCGAAGTAAAATTCTTCACAGCACTCAATCGCGCTAATTTATACAGTTCGGTTTGTATCAGATCTGCTAAGTACGAATATTTTTACTTTTTAGTCGTCTAATAGGTATTGTTTTGCTCAAACTTAATTTGATCCCTTGTGTAATTTTACGTTATGATAACTATCGTTGTCAATTACCAAAACTAGATGAGGTGGAAAGATCCATGTAACCTTTCTTTCTACCCATTTTTCTAGTTCTGAGAGTATTGTTGTTCTTTCGGTATTTTCTTGCTCGATTTAATAATCAGGACTGGATTCGGAATTTCCCTTGCACCATTGATAACATAAACAAATGTCAGCTTCAATCATTTGGATAGGAGTTTTTATACTCAAATCGGTCTAATCTTAACTTTTTATAATTCGCTTTTTCTCAATTTTTTATTTTTTATTATTATTATTTTTTTTTAATCTTAATCTTATTTTTATATAATCTTAACTTTTTATATTGTATGTGAATATATGGCTCGTCGGAAAAGGTTTTCCTTCACGTATGTAAATATTGACCGGTTTTCCGGATTTCTGTTTTTAAAACCGCTAATAACTTCTTCAAATATCGATAATGTTAACACCATATATGAAAATTGTATCAATATTCACATCTAAAGAAATCAATATTAATTTTCTTTTTCGAGATTTTCATTTTCTTCCGGTTTATTTAATAATAAATGGTAAGCTGGCAAGAAAAGGTAAGTAGCAAGTAGCTACTTGCTTCTTGCTACTTCGACCTCCTATAAACGGTTCACTCTATCCCCCTCACTGTACTATTGTAGGTGTCAACATCATTTCAGATACACTCTCTCTCTCTCTCTCTCTCTTTTCCTGTTTAGCCTCCGGTAACTACCGTTTAGATAATACTTCAGAGGATGATATGTAAAAGTGTAAATGAAGTGTAGTCTTGTACATTCTCAGTTCGACTATTACTGCGATGTGTGGTTAATTGAAACCCAACCACCAAAGAACACCGGTATCCATGATCTAGTATTCAATTCTGTGTAAAAATAATTGGCTTTACTAGGACTTGAACGCTGGAACTCTCGGCTTCCAAATCAGCTGATTTGGGAAGACGCGTTCACCACTAGACCAACCCGGTGGGTCACCCCAAGTACACTACTGCGCATAAACTACAAGGTAAACCAAACGGTTTCCAAACTATGGTCATCGGGCGATTTACATCTTCACTCCTAAGATGTATATTTTAGGACAACTCACGAACGAGAAAAAGATCTTTGAAAAAATGTAAACCTTATGAACAATTGGAGGAAAATTGTAATTTGTAGAGTTTAAAATCTTAATTTCTGTTTTTTTTTTTTTTAATTCTAGTTTTTTTTCTTTCTTACGCAAACAAGTATGAATTACGGCAAAAATTAGCTTTAAAAGTTCTTTGTCAGTTTTCGGAATAGTACAACTTTAATGCACCTACTTTGTTATGAGTCTATATAAAAAGAAAGGTTTAATTATATTTATGAACATTTTTATTTGCCGTTCAAAAATAAAATATATCGTAAAAGGCATATTTTACGTAAAATATATCGTAAAAGGATCAAGGTAACGGGTTTCTTCCAATTAAAAAGAAAGAAAGCGAAAATAAAGAAAAATCTAAAATGAACTACAAAAGATTCGTTTCTTAGAATAACAGGTCCTTTTAACAATTTGTTCTTAGTAATACAGACAACCGCATCTCCAAAAGTACTTGTTTGACCAGAAGGGTTACCGGACCGGGAAGAGAATTTAAATAAAAAGGGCGCGGACAATGAAAATTATTACGCTTCAATTAAAGAGACGAGTCGGGTACTGGTTCTGCAGGCCAGGGGATATAAACAAACCCACCGGGTTGGTGTAGTGGTTAACGCGTCTTCCCAAATCAGCTGAAATGGAAGTCGAAAGTTACAGCGTTCAAGTCCTAGTAAAGCCAATTATTTTTACACGGATTTGAATACTAGATCGTGGATACCGGTGTTCTTTGGTGGTTGGGTTTCAATTAACCACACATCTCAGGAATGGTCGAACTGAGAATGTACAAGACTACACTTCATTCACATTCATACATATCATCCTCATTCATCCTCTGAAGAATTATCTAAACGGTAGTTACCGGAGGCTAAACAGGAAAAAGAAAGAAAGAAGGGGATATAAACAGTCCCAGGCACCAGCGAACAGTCAGTAAGTAGACTTCGGCGAGGCCGTGTTCGGCACAGTCGTGATAACAGCGATATCAGTAAGCGTGTGGTAATATCGAGTGAAGAGTACGTCGCGAGTATTTCAGAGTAGACAATGGGTAAATACAAGAAGTTGTTTGGTGAGTTATTTGTAAACAGTATTAGTAAAAGTGATAGTATTCTACACATTCATGAAGTGTAGGGTAGTTCTATTAAACAGTAAAAATAATCATATTTGCAGAAAGTGAATTGTATGAACTTTAGACTGCTTTATTGTTATCTTGTTGTTACTGCAATATTAATTTCTATAGGTCATTATAACGTTTTTACTAAATTGGACTGTATTTTAGTATTTAATTTAATTGTCATTAAATAAATCTTTTTTTTTTAATGTGAATTATTATTCTATATGTTATATCTGTTTATTGCCATCATTTATTATTATTTATTTTATTTTCTATGTTTTTAAAGTAATAACTTGCAGTTATAATAAGAAAGTTATACATTTGTTAGTCTCTCAATATTCTTGTCGAACCGCGAACACGCGACTATATAAACACAGAGAACTCTGTTCTTAAATATAATTACTTATTAATTGTTTACATAACCTCTCAACTATGTTCTGAAGCATTCTAAATGCTTTACCGCGAAAAACGTTGAAGAAGGATACTTCTTAAGCGTATAATTTTTCGTAATTCCTACAAATTGTCTTCAACTCAAAACAATAAAAATAAATAAATCTAAACTGTTCAAAATGTAATCGTTTTCTTTGAGCTCGTAATAATAAGAGTTATTTTTACCAGCTGAAATCAAGTGTGACAATTAACAATCAAACTCAGCCGAGCGGAGCTAGCTCACACATAAGTTAATAAACAATAAAATTAATCGTTGGTATGCTATGAAGGTTTCCTTTTCTATATACTGTTACGTCAAGATTTTACAACATTTTAGATATTTTGAAAAGTATGATAAAAAAGAGTCGCTCAAAGTTTCATTTATTAGTAGATTGTTCTGTGTCTGCCAAATTAGATTTACTGAAAAGGAAATGTGAGTGTGATACCTACTAAGATAAAACATCAAGCTGCAACAACCAACCAGATACTAAAAAGGAAATGTGAGTGTACTACCTGCTAAGATAAAACATCAAGCTGCAACAACCAACCAGAAACATTCTTCTACCTTATCATTTATCCTCGACACTCAACGAATAAGATTTAGTACACGGGGAAGAAAAAACAGCTTAAAGTTTGTAAAAGCAAGCAAAATCGAGATATTCCCAAAGATGTTTTGTGAGTCAGATGAAAATCGCATTCTATAAGTATAAAAAAGCGACAATTCCGTTCGTGGTAAAGTAATAACGTTTCTTGCTTTCATCTCGAATTTATTGGTGTGAATCCCAGCGAGACTTAGTATTAACAAGAAGTCACAAAAATTTCATTACAATTACGTGACAGCCCATAGTTCAGTGAATAAATAAATGTATAAATGATATGATTTCTTATGTGATACATATGATGAAACAAAGTAAGAACGTTTGTCAGTCATAAGTGAACACGACCTGATGTGAAATAATCTTCCCCAAAATGGCATCGCCGTGTTCAACAACAAGCATCCCAATACTAGGAAATCTTTATATTGTATTGCACTAGCAAAAAGTAGGAGGGCGAGTATTACTTAGTAACTTTCTGAGTCCCAGGTAAGGTGTTTTGTACAACTCCCGGTTAGGCCGGACAGGTCAACGGGCAGAGCAGCCCCCTCATCAAAAGAGAGCAAATACTAACGACGCATAATAGCTCAAAAAGGGATCTCACATACTTAGCGAGTGTTTAATGAGCCTAGAAAAATTCCACAATACGGAAAAGTAATAACGATAAGGAAAACAGGTGAACGATGTTGATAGGAAGATCCACTCCAAACAATCACGTCCAACGAAGTATCTAAGCCTCCTCAGGTAGTAAGCATCTAACCCACTTACAATTCTTTGGGGAAGATCAGAGCATTTTTTCTGGCGCGGGGAAAAAGATTACTGATCAAAAATTTCGGACAGACAGGCTTAAATAAAGGCTGCAACAACTTACTTTTCCTTCAGATAATCAAGAACCATCTGAGGTGAGGCAAAGCTTTCCTTGAAAACCAAACCTTTCGTCTATACCCAGAACGTTACGACCTGCGAAAGGACTTTACTAACTACATAAACCCTTTGGCCAGATTCCCATTACCGGGCAAAGTAAGAAATGAAAAGATTTTCCGTTGTCTACTTTAATGAACAAATATACTATGCACATAGACACACTCGGCTCGCTGAAAAAAGATTAATCTCGCCCACCATACTATAGCTTCCGTTCACTTCTTAGGGTTTAGGTGTATAATGAACCCAACCGGGTTGGTCTAATGGTACACGCGTCTTCGCAAATCAGCTGATTTGAAAGTCGAACAGCGTTCAAGTCCTAGTAAAGGCAGTTATTTTTATATGAACTTGAATACTAGATCGTGGATACCGGTGTTCTTAGGTGGTTGGGTTTCAATTAACCATACATCTAAGAAATGGTCGACCTGAGACTGTACAAGATTACACTTCTCTTACACATCATCCTCATTTATTCTCTGAAGTAATACCTGACAGTAAATCCCGAGGCTAAACAGGAAAAAGGATGGGTGTATAGTGAACATCATCGTTACTTTCGAAGAAAAGAGAATATTTAATTGTGCCTCTTGAAATTTAACGCGTCAAAGACATTCTGATAACGGAACGAATACTGAAACTATTCAAATGCTCGTTTTTTATCAATTTCTTACAATATTACTTAAATATCAATAAGATAAAACTTAGAAGGTGTAAAAATAATACATACCTCTTACACCAAACATTTAAGATCGAAAATTACAAAAATACTGGCTAGAATAACATGTACAGCAGTACATTTTTGGAAAAAGAACAATTTTTTTTCTAAAAAAGTGAAATAAAATATAAAAATAAAATGTTTCATAGTTACAAGACATCGTAAGTAATCTATAGTTTCAATTATCACTGTCTTACAAAAAACAGATAAAAACAAATATAAAAAACTGAATTGTCTTAATGAGTAATTACATAAAATGAAAGCTATAATTTATTTATACCTTGTTATCTGTGGCGGTTTAAATCAGCTATAAAAAATAAATAAAACAAAAAACTGAACACTAATGATGTAACAGACAAATGTTAAATCGGCTTCAATATAATAGAGAAAAGTATAAAAAGACCGTCTCATTACAACAGTAAATCGATCTACAAAAGAAAAATTAAGGAAATTACTTTTTTCTATCGTTAATGACTAATTCCATAATCTTTCGATTCAGTGTAAATAAAGAATCGATATATCGATCAAATAAACAGTGAAAGTTGTAAAAACCGCAAGTAGAACGCAGAAGAAGAAAGTTGTCATAAATAAATTAAGAAAGAAGATAAAAAACCAACTACCAAAGTAATCGAATATCTGTTCTTCTGAAAGTAAAATTTGTTTTATTCAATGAATGAATCTTTTATTAACAACTACCGGTAGCACAACATTTTTTGTGAAAGTAATCGGTTAATAAACGTAAACGTAACACTTCACAAAAAAATATTTCATTAACCTTTTTAAATCCGATAGATATAATAATCAATTTCAGATAAAAATTAGATAAAAAACATTTAAGTGGATTTTTTTACGGAAAATACGGTTTATGATTACTACCTACTTTTAAGCATTCGATAAAAATGTCTATCACTGACTAATGAAATTAGTCAATGACATCACTTCAATACAAGTGGATATTTAAGTTTTAAATGGCGTTTTTAAATTACGAATTTTTAAATAAAATAGTAATGTTAATCTTAACAACCTGAATAATCTGTCCATTTACCTAAATTTACCGCAATTTTTTGGTCTCAGCCGAATCCAAACTTATTATTTACAAATTCACTTTCTTTCGTTAAATATTTATTATGTACGCCTTACCACCGGTGATAATGTACGATTAAGAAAAATTAAAATTAATCTAAAAGATAATTAGGCGTAGAAAAACTACAAGAAGTCAGCCAAGATAATGTTTCGGTGTAAAAGAGGGATAAGAAATCCAAAGCAGAGGATCTCGAAAGAAACCAAACAAAAATCCCTTTCGCGGAGGTAGATTTCACGGGTGTTAAGTAGAGGATAAAAACGATTTCCATCTTAAAGTTAAGAAAAACTTCAAGTTTACTCAATATGACAATAGTTGCAAGTGAAAAAAGTTTCGCATGGGACAAGCTCCATTTTCTTACAATTCCAACAACATTTTGGTCATCCCTTGTCGTAAGGGTTGGTCATATCAAAAATTGTTTCAGATAAAAGTTTTAGGTAATGTTTAGAGGACTAACGACCACTTAAACCGATTCCATACTGTGCCTATTAAAGGAGATATGATTTTTTTTGTCTTCGAAACCCCATTTTCCCACCCCCTGGGCCAATGGGATGATATCAAAAAACCTTACTTAAATAAGTTTTAGGCCCTTATCCATACAATAGTAGGAACTTTAAAGAAGTTCGATATTTTACTTAATAAGAATGTTATAACGATATTCTGTTTTTTCGAAAAAGCCCTCCCATTTCCACCCCCATGGTCCGATTTTGCCCATTGAGGAACTCGACCGAGATTTTTTATCGTTATATTTGAAGTATCAATTTGAAAGCGATTGGCGCAAAATTACGGCAGTTATCGTGTCCACAAGAAAGTGAAATATATATTTATATATTCATAGACTTTTGAACTGACAATAATTTTGGGGTCTGCGGGATGTGAAACGCGAAGTATGTCGAAATTTTCCGGAAGTAGAATCATGGTACCCATTACAATAGGTAGTTTTCTTATGAAATCTACCTAATAGACATACGAAAGATAGTCGTAATATCAAAAAGGAAACTGAATTTTTTTGGGACCCAATCACGTAACCAGAACCCATTATGTTGGCCGATTAAAGAAAGAATTAAATTTACATCAAACGCGATTAGTAGAAGCAGAAAAGACCGTTAACCGGTTGGAAAGAGGAATTATGAAAATAATCTGGCGAAGAGTAGCAGGTGAAAGAGCGAAACGAAGGACGATGAAGGTCTACATTAAAAGATGATTGTATCGATTTTAATCTTTTGTTAATTTTCATTATCATCATACATTTTACAAGGATATGAATAACGAACCGGAAATCATTAACCTTTAAATCAGAAGGCAACCGATTCGCTAATAAAATATTTTTTTTTTTAATATTCACATTTAAAAATAAGCGGAAAAGAAAAGAAGCAATAAATCGTTTATTTATAAATGTTCTTTTGTAAATTATACTGAATATCTGTAGTGTTAACCGAGCATAATTAAGAAGTCATGAAAGCATGAGAAAGTACAAGTAATAGTCGAAAGACATCTGCTTTTAATAACTGTATATTTTCTAAACTGTGACCACTTTTTACTAATATCAATATACTTTCTACAGCATTAAACATTTAAGAACTTACATGTAAACATTTAAAAAGAATAATATTTATAAATTTCACAAATTTATAAATGAAGATAGGCTATTTTTAAAATACTGCTATCTTCTCTTGTTACGAATTATTATTAGTCAAGGTATGTACGGAATAATATTTAAATGCATACCGTACTTTCGAAAGCAAAAATATAAGTTTTTAATACGTGTAAAAAGAATCTATCTAAGGGTTCAAAATTGCAAGTACCTTACGGAAAAGAATAAAGTAAAAATAAAGAAATTTTGGTTTTGACGAGAAACATTTTATTGTTATTGCTGTGTTAAAGATATTAAATTTGAATGACACACGAATTAAGATAACGTAATCAAAATTCACGACGGCTTTAATACGGCCTTCATCTTGAAAAATGACTGTCACTATGAGATACTATAAAATAATTTGCATCATCTGCATCCTCTAGTATCTAAAAATACGATCGCATCAAATGCTCAATGCGAAACATACTAAAATGTACTAGAAATATATCTCTAAATTACTTGTGGAAAAAATAAGTTTTTCAAACCGATATTTTTTCTTATCATCCGCAAAATTTTTTAACATTTTTCAATTAAAAGCAATTACCGATAGTTGAAGCAAATGAACTAACTTCTATGATCCATTATTTTGTACGTTTTATTGATAGTGAATATAATAAGATTAGTAAATTAAATTTAAATCTGATATGGACACCACATAACTTCCTTGTACGACTATTAAATTACATTACACATTTCTTTTTTTAAATGAAAAGTACATTAAATTTTATTTCATTAGTAACTTATTGAATTCTCATTTATAATATTTTTTTTTTTTAAATCAGAGGTTAATGAGAGGTTAATCATAGGTTTAATTATTAATAAATCAAAAGAACTTTATCCATACAGTTAACATTATTACAATTGTTATACATTAACTGTAAATAATTAACTTTTAACATAATTTTGCGTATATGTTAATGATGAATTAAATACGATGAAATGCATCGAACGAGTACTGCAATAGAACTTTACTCGACGAGAGAAGACTAAGGAAAGAATAAAAGATTAAAAGAGGATGATACAGAAACAGAAAATGATAGAGAATGATATAAAGAAACAGAAAATTTGATAACTAGAGAACGTGTACACAGATTAAGATCAAAATATTATCAAACCAAAGGGCGATTAAATGATCGGCAAGAAAAAACAAATAAAACGAAATAATGATCAACTCCGACTTAGGGAGAATATTGCCGCACAATATCAGAAGAATAATGAATTAAAGATAAGAATTTTTTGCAATTTATTAAAGATCGGGCATGTATGCCTCAGTGTGTATATTGTTCTAATGAGGGTCTATTTTTCAGTCACTCTGTAGTTAACTTTAATGTAGATAAAACTAAACAAAAATTCCAGAATTAAATCAAATTAAACAGAAATTAAACTAGAAACTCTAAAAATAATACGATTCTAAATTATAATTTTCAATTAATATTAAATAATCAGATGTTTCATCAACTCTATTACATATACACATATGTAATAATGCCTATTAAATTACATACACACATTATTAAAATGACATAAATTTTATTTCAATAATAACCTCTAATTTTTTCATTTTATTATTATTATCGAATTATTATTTAACGAATTTTTTTTTTACAATCAGAGGTTAATAATTATTATTAATAAATCAATGTATAAATTTAAAAAAAGGAAAAAAGGCGATGAAGTCTGATTCGAACCGATGTGCTGCGCCTTCCCCTTGCAACATCAAAATATTTCATTAATTAAAATTTCATTTGGCTATAATTCTGGAACCAATGAAAATAATTACCACTTATGATATCGCTGAAAAGCTCTCAATGAAGGCTTATTACTGCAGTTAAGAAAAAGTTCAAAATCAAATTTTTTTTGATTCTGGGCTTTTTTGGACACTTAGAATCAAAAGGGTATGTGCACAATCAGATGTTACAAGAGTCCTAAATCCAAAATTTCAACATACTACTGCTAATCGTTTTTGAGTTATCCGAGATACGTACGTACAGACGTCACGACGAACTAGTCAAAATCGATTCAGGGACAGTCAAAATGGATACTTCCGTTGAAATCTGAAAACCGAAATTTTCCGCGATCACAATACTTCCTTAACTTCGTACAAGGAAGCGAAAATAAAGGATATTAAGATGCACTAAAAACTTATAAATAAAAGATGGGTGGTTATCTTTTATGAATGAGTGAGGAGAGTTTTCGCAAAAAAGATACTCATAGAAATAATCGTACTAAGAAAAAAATAAGTGCAAGTCTTTTCGATTCACTTTACCTTTACTTAGCCATTTAGGATAAATCTATTTGTTGTTTTTTTAAACAGAAAAAATTTTATACAGATTTAAAGTTGAAGGTTTAATCAGTTCAAAAAATCCTTCAAGTAAATTTGCAAAAAAAACGTAGCAACCTTACGCGTTATATAAAAACAACAAATATATATATATAAATTACTTTATTTATTTACTTTTAATAGAAATAACCGAACACGGTTCGGTTATAATTAAATAAGAAATTTAGATCACTGCAGATGCCGATGTGTCACACTTTGTCAAAAATAACTAACTAGTATTTTAAGATTTTTGTCAATTTCCGCTGACAAATAATTTACGTAACAAATCTTTCATCATGCCAAAGTTTATAATCTGCACACACGAAAAAAACACGCTTAGTTTTATTTAATTTAAACTTAATGCACAAATATACACAAAACACTCCACTAGCACATTACCCGATATATACTAACTAAATCTTTTTTTTATTACGTAATACATTAATACATAAAATAAAAATAATATTTGAATAGTGTCTTCAGATCCTTGAAGTCCCACTTCAATTATATCAACCCTCATACTCACTTTTCCTGCTACATGATCGATCAAGCAGGATTGAGGAATTTAAAAAAAAAATTCTCTGAGAGTGCACGTAACTTAAGCGACTATTACAGCATTTCATATACTAGAAAAATTCTGAAGTTTATAAAAAAAATACGTTCATAAAATATATCATCGATAGTTAAAAACACAATTCCTCAAATACAGTAGTACTTAGTATAAACAACCGTACACTTATTATCCGGTCGTTTTAAGGCAAAAGTAAATATCGGTGCTATTATTTTGGACGCCTATAATTTGCACCAAAATAGTGAACCGCGTGAAATTCAGAACAATTCAAATAAATTCACGCATACCCCCCCCCCCCCATTCAGGCATAAACCCCCAAGAAAATGAAACTGAACTTACACTTTCAAAAATATTTAAATATGTCGTAATTATATGTCTACCCCACTAGACCTGTGACAGTCGAGAGAATGTACCTACGACTCCGGTATTAACAAAGAAATTTATAATCCAGACGAGGGAGGGAAACGCACACTTCAGGTGACAACGTGGAATAGAGCAAATTAATCGACGAACCTGGTACTGAAAAGAGCGATAACGAAAACGAACTGGTTTTTACTGTTGCTGATATGCTTCCGTCGCACGACCGTCGATAATTAGATATCAAATCAGAAAGTGAATGTTGGACGAAATCGATTTGTTGAACTACGATTTATTGAAGTACACAGTTTTGTATGAATTAAAATAATTGACTTTTTTTAAAAGACATTGACAAAATAGAGTAAAAATAAATAAAATTTAACAAATAATAAATATCAATAAAATTAAACTAGAAGCATATACACTCGTAGATTAATATTTTTATTTGTACGTATGTTCTTAGGTACATTTACACAAAGTACACATTGTTTATTGAATTATTTTACTGTAAAGCACAGTTTATTAACGGTCTCTTGTTTCACACACACACACACACACACACACATACACACACACACACACACACACACACACACACACACACACACACACAAAAAAAAAAAAAAAAAAACTCTGTCATTTTATTTAACACTATGTTCCTCTTATCTTTTTTTTTAAGAAAGAGGAAGTTTCTTCTCTCACTACTTATTTCTCTTTTTAAATCCATAATTACTGCAAGCATCAGGTATAATGCTATTTTTTTTTAAATCCAATGAACTTTTTGAGACTCGCTGAGTTCGATACGACAATTTATTTAGGCTCGGACAAATGGAAATTAACTAATACTGATTCAGACAATCTAAACATTTTTTAAATAAAAAATTGTTAAGTTTTGTTAGAAAAAAAAATTAATGAGTCGAAAATAATGTAAGTTTTATCAAAACCCAAGAGATTAGATGGTTACGACATACAGAAAAGGCGGATGCATCATCGATGCCGAAAAGTGTTAAAAAAAGTGTACAAGAGAGGATAGAAAGGATGTATGAACGAGACCAATAATTTTTAACAGGACTGAGAAGGATAGAGAGCGAGAGTAGCGAACAAGAACGTGTGGATGTTGATGGCAATAACAGCAAATGTTCAACGTAAGATAGTGTAACATCATAAATGAAGAAAAAACATCCAAAAGTTTCTCCGAGTTGTAGATTTTCAACAAATATCTACAAAGTAACGAGATTTTACAACAGCTTTTAACTAAGGGTTCAACAAACTAATAACTTTTCCAGATGATTAAGTGAAAATATAAATTTATGTGTTGTAGATGCACAAGAAATAAAATTGAAATTATTTCCTTAATTAAATCAACTCGAATGTTTAAGAAACAATTCTTACCGGTGTCAAACACCTAAATGGAACCCATCGAGTTGATTTGTTAGATCCAAGGGATTACGAGAATGAAGAATGCTATTTAGCGTTTATAATATGTAAGAATTTCGTCGTTTATATATATTTAAAAGCAGAAAACATTTTTTTAACGTGTGACGATCCAGCATAAATTTCAGTATGTAAATAAAAAAATCAACATAATAATCGTAAAATGTAGAGAAAATGTAATAATCTAATATAATAGAAAAATTCCATACGACCTATTATTTTAGAAGCTAAAGGCAAAAAAAAAAATATGTTTTGTCTAATAATTTTCTTCTGCATACCCCACAAATAAATAATGCAAATAAAAATACATTAACTTATTACGTATCGGATCAAAAGTTCAATTTATATTTAAAATGAATCATACTAAGACGATGCCTACGTAATACAAATGACGTTCGAGGAATCAAATTTAACTACCGAACAATCGGGGAGACGGAAATCAATCTCGACGTGCTTACGACTACACAATATGATTCATATAAGAATAAATACGGTAATAATAACAGTAATATTAAATTTAATAGTAACTTCCCGACCGATTGATACAGGAAAACATATGGCGTGAATATTAGGGTCAATTTATTTCAATGCCGCTCTTAACTAACTAATTTAATTTATTCAAAGATATTATTTATATTAATAATGAAAATATTATAAACAACGTCATTTATTTCAAAATAAATCAAACTGCATAGAAAAACAAACAATAATTTTCTTTCCAAAAATACCACTTCGTTGTTTTTAAATTGGATAACAAATTTTCAAAATGAACAATCAAATGACAGAATACATCATCAAGAATAAAAGAAAATTTAAAAAAAGATGTTACCTGCGATAAACGAATAAATATAATCTGTTTTATTTAAAAACAAAATCACAATAACAAACACTATTTTCATGATGTTCTGCTTTAGAACCGGTCGACTTTCAACTTCACACAGAATTTTTTATTCGATTTCAATTCTAATACCTATATTCAATATTTAAGAATATTTATTCGCTTAATTATTCCAAGAATTTAATCGTTCGACCTCATTTAACTATCTTAACCTCGGCATTTAGTAAAGTCTTTTATCCAATATTTCCAACTCTCTCACCGGAATTAAGCAACCGGAAAACGAGCTCGCTGAGCGATCCAATAAATCCAAAACAAATTTCGCAAAAAACATTTTTCATAATACATCTCATCAGAGATGCTACCTACTGATATAAACAAAACCCATACCGCCCGTTTGTATAAAAAAAGTGTCCCTTTGTATAAAAAAAGTGACAAAAATTAATCTGTATTTTTTCACGGCCAATAACAGAATTTTCAACGAATTACCCCTTAATTTACGGTTCATAACTTAAACCTTTATATAAAATATATATATATAAAATGAATTTGAGGGGATTTAAATATTAAACAAAAAAAAAAACTATCAATTAGGTTACGATCGCTTAAACAATACAAGTAATACAATATCGCATTGCTTCAAAAAAAAAATACCTTTACAGAATATCGTGCAATAATTAAAATTGTTTTCAATTTTAGTCGAACGTATAGATCATTGAACCAACAACAACAAATTTATTCCTCGATAAATTTATCCTCGTATCAATCAGTTATTATTTTAACTTTTTGGTACTAACTTTACATGGTCTGTTCAGAAAATAATCGTACACTTTTAATAACCCGCCATCGGAGATACTTAGTGACGTGCGGTTGGAAAAATTGTGTTCCGTATAACCTCCTCTGTATCCACATGTTACAAGATTGGATTGTTAATATCTCGTTTAGTTTTCGTGTTATTGTTATTTGAGTGCGACATTTTTAAGTGTTTCTGTAACGTGCGATTTTCGGGAGGAATTCAAGAACGTAAAATTTTGCGTGAAACTGGGAAAAACCTCTACAGAAACGTTTCAACTTTTGAAACAAGCTTACGGAGATTATGCTCCGGGTCGTACGCAGTGTTACGAATGATTTTCACGATTTAAAAGTGGTCGTCAGTCAATCGAAGAAGACCTCGTTCAGGAAAACCTTGAAAAAGGTTTCTGATTGGCATCAGAAAAACTGATGCCGATCCGATGTGATGCTCTGTTTTTTTTTTTTTTTTTTTTTATTTTAATTGAATTGTGCCTTTTGAATTCTTGCCTCAAGGTGAAACAGTGAACCGTGCGTATTAAAAAGGCGTTTTACAACAGTTACGTGACAAGAGAGTTGTGGCGAGACAACATGGTTCCTTCACCACGACAATGCGCCCGCACATTCAGCTTTGTCAATCGTCAATAATCATATGACTGTCCTCCCTCAGCCTCCCTGATCGCCAGATGTGGCGAATAGGGAGGCTGAAGGAGATTTTTTCTTATTTCCTTGCGATTTTTTTTTATTTCCGAAATTAAAATCGGTGATGAAGGAACGCCGTTTTGAGACTACTGATGACATTAAAGCAAATTCGTCAAGGACCTTAATGGCCATTTCAAATGAAGCTCTCCAGGACTGCTTCGCGAAGTGGAAACACCGCTGAGAAAAGTGCGTGAATTAGAGGAGTGGAGTACTTTGAAGGGAACAAGGACCAATAAACTGTAAAATTAATAATAAAGAGTAAAAAAAATAAAGTTCGGTTTTTTTCTGAACAGACCTCGTACTTGTTAATAGTTCAATTTCAGATTAGCTTACAAGTTTACGGATGCGACACAAATAAAAGGGCAAACAAACTATGTTATGAATGTGTGAGGATTACAAATTTAAAAGAAAGATTGGAAGTAATGTTCAAAGCCGTTTCTTTGAAAAAGAACTTTTTTTCGTTTTTATCATAATAGATGTACGTAAAAAATGTATCACCTGATACTACTAAAATTATAATTTATTTTCAAGAATAACTTGAAACTAAATTATAAATTACAATATATTTATTATGATCGGTCAGAATATGTGATTAAATTATCCGCAAAAAAGGCGTTTCGATACTGAGATTATGAATGATGAAGGGGAAGGAGGTAGAAAGAGACAAAACGTCACTAATCTTCTTATGTAAATCTATCCAACAATTGTTACCAATTTTTATATAATTATTTCTGTTAATGTAGGTACCTAACAAAAGACAACGGAATAATTATTTATCTTCAAATTTTACCAAAAAAGAAGGCGAAACTAAAGCAAATATCAAAGAAAGCTAACTAGCGCGTTCTATACAATTAACATTGTACACTTCATTAAAAAATAATCGTTTAGAAATAAAAATGTTAACGGACTAAGAAAATGAGGTCCTATTTTAACTCGATCTTTGTAATTTGTCTGCTTGTGACGAAGACCAAACGCGTCTTTAGACCCACGAAATTTTACAATAAGATTCCACCTAACAAGATGTAACGACGTTATGTGTAACGCTTTTTCGTAAAACTCGACTTTAAAATGGCGACTTCTATTTTTCATAGACCTTAGGGATTGACGGTGAAGTGTGGAGAACAACTTTACCTCAAGCCAGCAACCGACATAAGTTCTCCATCCGTTCCTGACGCCACCTATCCCGACGTCAACCAGCGGCTACACGTTACATATATCAACGTTTACGATCGATTCCAACGTCAGCCTACAGTTTGTACTGTTTTACTACTATTTAAGGAAACAGTTAATTTGTCTTTCTAATAAAAAAAGATAACGAAAATAATCATTTCTCCACGTAAACAGTACTGTGAATGCAATAAAATTAATTATTGATTAATGTAATTCTGCTAACGCAATATGACCTCTTACAATGCGGTCTTGTTTTTTTATTTTTACTTTATTAATTCCACTTCATTTTAAAACACAAAATCAGCTATTGTTCACAGAGCTACTGGTATATATAAAATTAATTATTTAGCATATACTAACAGCCAGTTTATATTGATAAAAAATAAACATTTTATAATTTGTAAATGCAAATACTAAAACAGGATGATCTCAGTATTGGTTCAGTTAAATTTTGGTGAATACTGCACTAAGATCACTAGATAGTATAAGTATTAGTTTTGCTCTGAAATTATGTTAAATTTTTATTAACCTTAAGATATTAAAAATATTATTTATTTATTTATCAAGCTCAACATATAAACTTCCGATTAAGGATCGAAAAATAATATTTAACGGTTTACATAAGCGAGAAAAAAGTAACTGTATCTGTAAAATATGGCTCCTCTGGGAGCCATATTTGTTTGTCTTTTACTTCCATGGAATGAAAAAATTAAAAATCTTTTAAAAGTTCTAAAAGTACGCGTGCTGATATCTATTTTTTAATTTCCACTCAACGACCAAACTAAACATTACAATAATTGGAATCTACGGCATTAAAAAGAATGAAAAAGATCACGAAATAGAGATAATAGTGCCGTATCTCGAAACTGAGGATCGGACTGAATGTAAATTTTACTCATAAATATTTATTAATATTTAAAAATAACATCAAAATGATATAATAAAAATAAAAATGCAAAAAACTAGATCACTCCATATATATATATATATATATATATATATATATATATATATATATATATGTGTGTGTGTGTGTGTGTGTGTGTGTGTGTGTGTATGTTTGCAGTGATCCTCCAGTTTTTATATATATATATATATATATATATATATACAGGGGTGCAAAAGTAGGTATTCAGTTATAATAGGTATAACTTGATTTATTATTTGTTACTTAATTATTACTTACTTACAAATTAGTATCTTTCAGATAATCATGGCTGGTAATTTAACCATCGACCAATGGAAATGGACAGTCAAACAATACTGCAAGACTGAGAATGCTGAAATGGTACGACGAAAACGGGCCACAGAATTTGATACACCTCCACTAACTAGACTAACAATTTACAGATTACGCAATAAATGTGATGCAACTGGCTCCATACAGAAATTAATAATGATAAAAACCTCTGTGCAAAAGTGTGCTTGATTGTAGAAACTAGACTGCAGGAATGTGTAAATGCAGAAGGCCGGCAATTTGAACACCTCAAAGATTGTACTTAATTGTAATTCTGATCGTTCCCTCCTAAAGGTACTGTTTTGTTGCATAATAAATAACGCATTATGTGTATAAAACATTACCACTGCTAACAAAGAAAACTCTAGAACTCTATACCTGCTTTTGCATCCCCCAGTACAGTAGACAAAGGAAAAAGTTGATAAAAATGAAAGTTACTAAAGTTGAGAAAAACCTTTCCATCTAACGATCGGATCAAAAATATAATTTCTGTACCAGTACCATACTAATTTTATTTTTAAAATTCATGAAATCAAATTAATTACAGAATTCACACGTATCAAACGTGTGAAAAACACAACCACGAAATCGACTTTTTATTGTGATCTATCTAGGGCATTTAAAAAAAAATTATAAAATCTTAAATATAGAGAACAATATTTTACAAAAACATTCTTCTCTGCACAAAAATACTTCATCTTGTCATTTTACAACAACCAACAACAATGATATGAGAAAAAAACAAGAAACAGAACGCAGCTTACATCATTTTTACGCACAAGCTAAGTTACACCGCTATTTAAAGTAAATATTCAAAACGAAAACTATCTACAAGGGCATAACTTTAGCATGAAAATCGCGATTTCGAGCGTTACGAGTGCCACATCTTTTGATGCGTTTAACAGTTACAGTTACAGGAACTTTTGTCAACCTGCTACAAACCGCTCCCATAATCTACTTCAACAGTACCCGGTATTTTCTAAACTTGATTTACGTCGTAGACTGTATTTCATTTGTTAATGTTCACCGGAAGCCCTACCTTTTTTTAGAAAATATGTTTCACGATATATTTTGTCAAAAATTAAGCTCAAAAAATTTTTATATATATTTTTATCTTTTATTAATATAAAAATTAGTATAAAAAATACTTTTATAAAAATGTGTAAAATATTTAATTAAATTCTGAGCTAGGACGCTACCCTACCTACCTACGTCTACCATGATTCTTTTTACCAGACTACGGCAAAATCAAAAGGAACGGTTACAATTTTACCACCTCTGTGCCTATGACATTTTATAAAACCTTCGGGACCACCGTTAGATATTGCTTCAGAGGATGAGATGAATGATTTGTAGCGTGTGTGATGCCATGCCTGACTGGGACATTCGAACTCAGGACCTCTGGATGAAAGGCCGAGACGCTACCACTCGCGCCACGGAGGCCGGTACGTTTAATAAAATCTTTGTTAGGTATTACTTCAGAAAATGAGATGAATGACAATTTTCATAAAACCTAAACCTAAACCGCTTGAAGTACACCGGATAAGTAATCTGCGATTCGTCTCGGTTATTCACAAATAAAATTATACAACAAATTTTTAATATAAAAACTGCTGAAATATTAAATTTCTTTGCTAACTAAAAGGTGCCAAATGATCCTAACAAAATTGGCATCGGTTCAAGAATACCGCCACCTAAAAACGTTTTACGTAAACATCATTCGTCTACAGATCTATGTGCGGCATCAAATCAAGATCGAACGGGTCTAGTATATAGCAGGAATAAGTAATAATAGCATCATCTTCAACAGAATTTTACGGTCCTGAAGCGACGAGCAAAATTATTAGAAAAATGTAACCTTCGATTCATTGGTGGAGTCAGTCCGCAGACGACCACAAAATTACGGTTGATTTTTGTCGCAAATATTTACAGAAATAAAAGAAAATACGTACAATTAATACAAGAAATAATAATTACGGCATGAAGATATAATACTAACAACACTCAAAATTAGTAAAGTTCTAAAATAATGATTAATCGTAACCTCTATACAAATGCTAAATCGGATTCAAAAAATATATATTTTTGTTCTAAGACTAATATCTCTAGGTTCGATGATCAACCGAGAAGAAAAGGTTTATCATAAATTGATAATCTTTCAATACAATATAAACATTTTGTAGACAATCTTCATTAGAAAGCATTTTCAGACTGCAAAAGTAGCTCGTAAGATAATATATTAGGAATAAAGTAGTATAAAATATGACGAATCTTTTAAAAGAAATAAGAAAATTTGAGATCGTCCTTAAACATTTGTAATTAAAAATTAATAATAATTTAATGAAAAATTATTCAACCTTCCTTCCTAATCTTTAGAAGATTAGAATAAAAAGAAAAGGAAATTCGTTTTTGTAAAGATCAACAGTACGTGGCACTCGACCGACGAGTTACAACTTTAAATGCGAAAAATTATATTACCTCACGAGATCCGAGAAAGTTTTATAAAAAATTAATACGATAAAAATTATATAAAAGAATTAAGGGTTCTGCCACGATAAAATAAAACTAAAAACACAATTAATCAAATGAGGAAGTTAAGAAATCTGACAACAAATTAAAAAAAAAAAGCTATAAAAAAGAAAATAAGCTGTTACGATTAGACTAATGTGGCCCACTACACTACAATTAAATTTTATAAATAGAGCACTATAAACAAATAAAATTGTGGTACGATCGGCAAGAAAAAATTACAATTTCATTTGCACGCACGAAAATGGATTTACGTGTGTAATTCGAGTTCATGCGGTTTTACTATTGTTATTTACAAAATTCATTTGAGATTAATAGTAGCCATCTTGGTCCGATGAGAATAACTAGTTTCCTTTTTTTAGTTTTTTCCTGTTTATTCGTACTTTCTTTAAGTATAACATTCTCTGATGTAAGACACATCTAATAAAAAACTATAATATTCCCACACTGGAGTCGAATTTTACTGAATTATGTCAACATTCTTACTTTAGAATAATAAAATATTTGTTACGAATTAAGAGGAAATGGAGGAGACTGCACGATTTCTCACGAATACTAAACACTATCTTCAGTTGTTCCAAGTATCCTGCAAAAGGTATACATTTACATAACCTTACATAACTATTTTTTTATTTCAGATTACCTTATTCGATACTCCTAACGAATATTTTAAACAGATTTTTCAAAAGATGGCGTAACGATCCCGTAATTATTTTTATTTTTTCGTATATATCTGTGCTATTCCTGGAACCGGGGCGAAAAGTTTATAAATTACTCTCTACGCAATCTACCGGGTTGGTCTAGTGGTAAATACATCTTCACAAATCAGCTAATTTCGAAGTCGAGCGTTCCAACGTTCAAATCGTAGTAAAGACAGTTACTTTTATACGGATTTGAATACTAGATCGTGGATACCGGTGTTCTTTGGTGGTTGGGTTTCAATTAACCACACCTTTCAGGAATGATCGACCTGAGACTGTACAAGACTACACTCCATTTCGTACATACATAATTCATACATATCATCCTCTGAAGTACACCTGTCGGTGCTTCCCGGAGGCAAAAGAGGAATAAAAAAAAATTACCCTCTATGCACTGCCGACCGATCGGTGTAGTGTTAACATCTTCCAGATTATCTAGTCTCACGTGCGGTACCCGCAAGGATTTTTCCTCCGATCACTTAAATCCATACATCATTTTTACATTTAAAAAAAAAAAATAGCGTAAGGATGATGGAACGAAAAAAGAAAGAATCAGTAATGTAAACACAATTACTTACACTGTCGACTGAAAATTAAAACTCCTAAGATTTTCAACAATATTTAACATTACTACGACTTCTTTTTTTGTAAAGAACTTCGACGTAAATTTAATAAAATATATCACATCCGCCTTATGATTAAAATTTACTTATATAATAGTTTCCATTAACCAACAATCTTTAATAGTACGTTCGAGCGCTTTCGAATTAGTAATCCATCCTCAGGCACATTGATGTGTTATAATTATCATTATTTATTTCACATATCATTAATTATATTAACTTAAATTTTGAAAATGAAAAATATAAATATAACAATTGATCGTCAAAAGGTAAAATAATGTAAACGTTATTAAGTCAGTATGAAGGTTTCAGTTAGACATAATTAAGTGAGGCCTTCATACTGACATGACGGATGATAAGATAACGATATTTATAATTTTTGTTTTTAAAATTCAAGTCAGTATAATTAATGATATGTGAAGTAAATAATTATAATTATAACACATCAATGTGCCTGAGGATGGATTACTAATCCGAAAGCGCTCGAATATACTATTAAAGATTGTTGATAAGTGGAAACTATTATATAATAAATTATATATCAATACTAATGGGCCACGATTAATAAAATTAATTTATCATTAAAAGCAGCTTAGTAAAAACAAAATAAAAAATACAACAACAAAAATATAAAAACGTACACTTTGAATTGGTGAAACGCAATTATTCGGGATAATGATGCTTAATAAAAGCCAGCCAGACCTAATGGAAGGCCTAAATCACCCAGTAAGTGAACAGCGAAAGCTAACCTGGAAATCCTGATAAAATAACAAGTTTTAGAAATCCAACAAATAAAGAAATCTCTTTAATGGATTTAATATAACAAGGCCGCCATTTAAAAAAAATAAAAATTTTATTTATAAAAAATAATACTACCAAGAATCCAGTACAATTTTACCTTTGCTTATATTTAAACATAACTTATACGATGAACAGAGGGTTGATTAAATAAACGAAACATATTCGATTAGGAACTCGACCCACTGTTTACAAACAAGTACTCAACACAAATTACGTTTAACGAATGCTGTGAAACAAAAGTGGGCGATTATTCATTTCCACATGCTTCTTCATTTTTGTGGTTTTATAAAAATACAAAAACAAAGAGAAATTTCACGACCGCTAACAAAAAAGAAAGAAAAATTGAATAAGTCATTAAAATTACATTTTTAATTAAAAATATTTTTCTCGCAAGGTTAATTTATATACATAATTATAGTCACAATGAATATTATGAAAAAAATAAAAACTACTGAAAATAATAAATGTAATATTTAAAATGAACAAAAAAAGAAGATGAATTCAAAAGTAAAAATATGTGAAATTTTTATATCTGAATAATTACAAAAGTAAATAAAATTACAATCGACATCAATTATTTCAAAATATCTATCAATATAAGGATAGTAAACATAATATATATGATCGTAAAATAATCTACAAAAAAAAACCAGCATTACTCCTTACGGTGTGGTTTTTTAATAATGATTGCTAGAGTAGGTTCAACTTCCTAGAAAGGCAGTTATACTTTTATATGGATTTGAATACTAGATCGCGGGTACCGGAGTTCTTTGATGGTTGGGTTTCAATTAACCACACATCTCCGGAGTGGTCGACCTGAAACTGCACATGACTACACTTCACACATATAATCCTCGTTCATCCTTTCAAGTAATACCTTACGGTGGTTCCGAAGGCTAAACAAAAAAAGGAGAGAAAATAGGTTCAAGAATAATAAATAAAATTTAATTTTATCAAATCGGGAGATATAATTATGATTTACAAGACCGAGGTTTGAACTACCACCGTATTTTCCTTCTTAGGAAGCAAAATACGGACTCTGAGTACAGCAGGGGCAGAGTATATTCTTTTCGCAGATGAAGAAGTTTTAGTACTCGACTCTAGACAAAAAATAAACTGGAAACGTACATATTACGTGTTAGCAATAATTCTGGAAAAATTATTTCTCTGTAGAAAACATTCTGAACCGAACGTTAAATTTAAATATCTTAGCTCTAAATTATCTTTTGATTGTTAACAATAAAACACCAAAATCGGAGCAACCTTTGCCACAATCAATCGATATTGAAAACGACGACCGACTGAAATTCTATCATCAGACGATGACCGTATCGCTTTAATTTACCTACGTTAAATTTGAGCATCGGATAAATTGTAAGGCGCCAGAATATAATCAGCTAAGATGAGGATTATTCTGTCAATAAGAGAAATAGACTAAAATGGATACGACTGATAATGGGACGAACGCTATGGAAGACCGGTCAAAATATTTCAGAGACATCCTGACCCCATAGGAGAAGACACCCTCTATGTGACGGTTTCGGTCGCCATGCCACTCCCTTTGTACCTAGCCCTGATGAGCTTTAACGGAAGTCATCTTCAAAACCTCGGCAAAAGGCATCTCTCAGCCTTGTTCTTGCCTCAGTCAGGATGCCATCGACACGAATTCCACATCTGACATTCCCATCGGTGTACCAACAACTGCCTTTATTACGATTTGAACCTTGGAACTCTCGACTTCGAAATCAGCTGATTTGCGATGTTGAGTTCACACTAGACTAACCCGGTGGCTCTGGCATCAAACGTCTGCTTCAATACAAGTGATATTCACTCCTACAACTTAAATTTTCACTCTAGTTGTGACACGAAATAGCAGCACAGTGAATATTACCAATTTCAGAGAAACCAGTTCTGGCGCTTTTTGGAAAGAAAACTAGTTTCACTTGTATCTCGCATTCTTTAGATGCCGTAAACCAAATAAAATAGGACAGTTAATGTAAAGCAACAAATATATCCCTTCCTGTGGGATATCATTTAGAAATTAATATAAAGGTTTTCTGAAATTTCTATTACTGATCTCTAAATTATCCCACAGGAATTCTATTATTTCTAAAAAAAAAAAAGAACTGGAAAAGAAAAATTGCAGGTCTTGTTGATTTTTTTAACTGGCGTAACTACATCTGTAACAGACTAAAGAATATTGCATATTTCAATGCAGTCAAATCAGAGACCGTCTGAATTTAGAACCAGCAGCTACCACGAAACTAGCCGGCCCAGTCGGTGTCTTTAAAAAATAATTTAAATTCTTTACAGACGAATATATATAAGAACGATACACTTAAACTCACCTCCCGATTTATGTCGGGAAATATTGAGAAGGAAAAGTAATGGCAATAGTAGTCAAAGCATTTTTTTGGGTGGGAGTGCGATTATGCAAATCTTTTTGCAAAAATTGTTATTTTTTAATCGTTAACAATTGTGCCTAAGAAAAATATGACGTTAATTAGAAGAAATCTCGAGATACTGAATGAAGGTGAATTTGCTCTACAGCCGCATTCCCTTGACTCTTTTAAGTTGAAAATTTAACGGCATCAGTGCCCCATACATAGATGTAATCTGACCAAGTTTGATCAAAATTGGTCCAATAGTTCTGGAGATATAAGGTGATTTAAAGGCCAACATCGAACACACACACATACATAACATTAACATCCAGAAAATTTCGATCCGGTTTTTGGATTCCTTAGATGTCAAAAACGTCAAGATCTGGTGAAAACCGCATATGCCCAAATTGGACCATTACAATAACTTCCATTCTAGAGCTACTGCTACAGCGCTACCTAGACGGGAAAGTTAAACCGATATCGATAACCACACTAATACAATAGTAAACTACAATTTATGAAGCGATTAATACTTGGATAACCAAGTAACTACAAGTTGATGCCTAATTACACACACTACCTTGAGAAAGAAAATTTTGTAACATGTAAAAAATGGTAATTCTTGACCAGAATTCTAACACAGAATCTTGTAGATTAAAATCAAAAACGTCATTAATTGTACATCCATATATAAAATTAATTTTAAGGGAAGTAGCTTTAATTTATATTTTTGAATTATTTAACTTTTAAAATTAAATTAAAATTCTATTTAAAACTATTAACCCTATTTAAGAAAATTTGAATTTTCTTTAATACCTTATGAACCAATACACTCAACAGATATGGATACGTACTCCCAGTTATATTTACTTCTTTTTAAAGAAACGGGGATGAACTTAGGAAAAAAGGTTTAACCCCAATTGTTTACTGAATCCTGGACCGGTCCGATGAAAAACCAGAACTCCGATCCTTAACAAACTAGTCGATAATAGATCGCATTTAATCGTATTTAAATATTACTTAACAGTACGTAGGTGTGCAAAAATTAAATATTTTTAAATAAATATCGAAACGTTGTAACTATAAACGCAATTTTCACGAACTAGAAGTATATTAGAAAATAAGATTCTGATAGAGCTACAAAATTAAAACAACTGCCAGCATAAATAAGAACAAAATTCAAACCTGGTACTAAATAAAACTGTTTAGCCATATTCTAGATTTAATTCGATTACTCTGTTTATTTATACAAAATAAATTATAAAAGAATACTATTTATGAAAAACATTTTTAACAATCTTAATATTTATTTTTCTTTCTTCTTACAAATTAATTCAAGTCTTTAAATTAATAATGTAGAAGAATTAAAATTAAAGGTGTTTTTCAAAAACATATTTTAATTTTAAATTTTAAACTTAAGCTCATTTTGTTATAATACCAAAAAACGTCGAGTTATATTACTAATCAATCCAAAAAATAAATGTAGTAGAATCCATACCAAAAGTTATTCGGTAGTATTGAAGGCATACAAAAAAAAACCTTTTGTTTTTATGAAATCTGGTTTATTAACTTATGTAACCTGTTTAGAGTTCATTAGTTTGCAAAGTGGGTAAGTGTCATGGATACACTGAATATGTAATGTTTCATTTATATATATATATATATATATATATATATATATAAGTGTAAACGCGCGCTCGCTCTTGCGACAGGCCAAGATAGATCAGTTGTTCCCAATTCCTTACATTAGAACTACTCACCATGTCAATTCCTATAACGAGAACCATATCAGTATCAACTGAGTACACAATTGAAACTGTCCCCCATTGGCTAGAACTGAAGCTATCAATTCAATACCATCATAGTTCAATCCATTCAAACAGACTTTCCTCTACTCATTAAAAAAAATAAAAAAATATATATAATTATTTTAAAGAGGATTATTTTTCTTAAATTCTTTTAATTTTTACTTCTTTGTAAGAAATAAAAGTATTATGATCGCGAAAAATTTCGGTTTACAGAAATTTACTTTCGACAGAAATACCCATTCTGACCATCTCTGAATCTATTTTCATTAGTTTTAGCGTGACGTCTGTACGCACGTACGTGCGTATGCATTTTGCATAACTCAAAACTATTAACCGTAGGAAATTTTGGATTTAGGAATGTTTAACAACCAGTTGTGCACCTCCCCTTTTGATTGCAATCGGCTGGAACAAGTGTCCAAAAAAACCCAAAATCCAAAATATTTGGATTCTGGACTTTTTTTTAACTGCAGTAACAAGCCCTCATTGAGAACTTTTCAACGATATATAAGTGGTACTTATTTACATTGGTTCCAGAGTTATAACCAAATAAAATTTTAATCAATGAAATATTTGGATTTTACACGGGGAAGGCACATCGATTCAAATTCATGTCTTCATCTCCTTTTTTTAATTTAAATATACTGATTTATTAATAATTATTAGCCTGTGATTGTAAAAAATTTTACAAAAAAATAATAAAAAAATATCAGAAGTTATAAATGAAATAAAATTTTATGTACTTTTCATTTTTTTAAATGTGTATATGTAATTTAATAGGCATACAAGGAAGTCATGTGGTGTCAACATCAGATGTTTAAAATTAAACTTACTTACATATTTTTCATCAGCATTATTTTTCAATTTATCCATTTGTTAAAACTTATATAATGAGTGACACAAAGGTAATATTAAATAGGAAAACAAGAAAATGCTCAAAATGACCGTTTCGACTAGTAAACAATCATCATCAGTAAACACTGAGAAATATATAAAAGTAAATAAACAAATAAAAGAATTAATAATATCAAATAAATGAACAGTACTTATAAAACACTATAAGATGAATATCTTTAATATTTATAGAATATAAGTTTTCTTGCTTTATTTAATATTTTATAAACACGTTATAGAAATACTTATTTTTAGCGTTTTGTAGGTACTGTTAATTAATATTTATTATTAGTCTTTTAAAAATTTTTTATTTCTTTTATATACAGTGTCATTCACGGGAACCGGATGTTTTTAAAATAATCATAAAAAATTAAATATTTACTTTAAAAAAATTTTATTGGTACTGAAACACTTGTTAAATCAAAGCATTTGTTACTTACTCATGAACGAAAAATTATGTCCGGCAAGTGATGTCCATTTTGGGCAATACATTGTTGTAGCCTTTCACGGTAACTGGCATTAATTCTTTGCAGCATGTCTACATTAATCTGTGTGACATGATAACGAATTGCGATCTTTAGGTCCTCCAATGTACGCGGTTTATTGCCGTACACACGCGATTTCAGAAACCCCCACAGAAAAAAATCACAACTACTCAAGTCGGGGGACCGAGGGGGCCAAGGAATGTCGCCGAATCTGGAAACAATCCGTCCCGGAAACAAGTTACGGAGAACAGCCATCGTTGCCCTCGCTGTGTGCGCTGTAGCTCCCATCCTGCTGGAATAACACATTTTGAAAATAGATTCCCCGGTTTCGTAACTCAGGGATGAAAAACGTATTCAACATCGCAATGTAACGATCAGCTGTTACAGTTACGGCAGCGTCATTTTCTTCAAAAAAAAATATGGTCCTATAACACCGATCTTTCCTATTGCATACCAGACAGTCACCTTGGGGCTATGAAGTGGTCTCTCGTGAAGCTGATGTGGGTTTCTTTCTGCCCAATACCGGCAATTCTGTTTGTTGACGAAGCCATTCAGATGAAAATGGGCTTCGACACTCATTAACAATAACAAATTTTCATTTTCTTCAAAAACGGTAAGCATTTGTCGACAAAATTGTAATCGCAGCGTGAAATCTAGCTTGTTTAACTGCTGCACGACGGCTATCTTGTAAAGATGGAAATGCAGGTCTGTATGCAGAATTCGTCTTACCGTACTTGTGCTCATTTGAAGCGCTGCTGAATGCCTCTCCGGAGTGCTAGCAGTTCGTCGGGGACCCGGTGGTTTTTTCTTCAATATTGAACCACTTGTTCGAAGGTTGTTTACCCATTGCAATATTGTGTTACGAGAAGGGACACTTGCATTACGATGGATATTAAACTGACGGGGGAAATCTCGCTGAACAGCAGTTACGGATTCGTCATTTCGCACAAAACTGTCATACGCGTACAGGCGTGGTCTAGCGCCCACGGCTCCATCTCAACGACTAAAATGTAAATGCTATGAACAAAGGAAACGTCAGACACCAGCCACGTGCCCCTCCACCACGAACGCCCGAGTACAACCCACTTCAAAAACATCCGGTTCCCGTGAATGACCCTGTATATATATATATATATATATATGTATAATTATTAATAGTTTACTCAAAATATATAAATATGCAAATAAAGCTCTGTACCAGTCATTAATACAAATTTGAGCGCAAGCAAAAGATTTAAAAACTGTTTCCAATCTTTTCTTTTTTTAACTTATAATAATCTAGCAGTATTAATACAATAATATTATTGTATAAATACAATTATTTGTATTAATACAATAATATGTATTCATTTTACCACAACCTCAAATTTGTATTAATGATCGGTACAGATCTTTCTTTGCATATTTATACATTTTAAGTAAATTATTAATAATTACACCTTTTTTGAAATTCAATTCAAAACAAATTTGACAAAAATTTAAAAAAAATGATTATCATTATCTATAGCTTTTTACAATTAATATTTTTTCTCCCTCTTGATGTTCACGAATTATAAGACGAACCCTTGTTTACACGTGATTCTTACAATCTATGTTAACTAACAGTATATCACCGATTGTTGTATATAGTTTTAAATATAGACAGTTAATATTTCTTATATTTTTTTAAAGCTTTCCTTTTTATGAATAAAAGTATATGAACTGCAAAAAAAAGTATTTACTCTGAAAAGATAATACTAAAAAAAAAATAATATACAAAAATTTTTAAATTAGAAAAAAATTCCATGAATTAGATCGATATCAATCTCAAATAATTGAGTTAAATTAAAGTTTATTTAATTTTTTATTATAAAATCATATTTTCGTATTTTTTGTTCTGTGGATCTTGAATGATAATAATGGACATAACTCAACAAAAAGCAACCAAAAATTGTCTCTCTTTCTGAGCATACCAGTATGACACAACGAAAAGTATATTTTGAGTGTGGTGTTGGACTAGGGACAGTGAAAGCTATTTTAAAACAATTTAAAGAAACCAGTTCCTTTCCCGCTCAAAGGAAAGGCAAATGCGACCGTAAAAGAAAAATCTTTTCGCCACGCTGAAAGGCGGAGGTAGATTTCATCGGTGCTAAGTAGAGGATATAAAAACGATGTCCACCTTAAAGTTAAGAAAAACTTCAAATTGACTAAATACGACAATGGTTGCATGCGAAAAACAAGTTACATGTTTAGCATATGACAAGCCCCATCTTCTTACAATTTCAGCAACATTTTGGTCATCTCTTGCCGTAAGGGTTGGTCATATCAAAAATTGTTTCAGACAAAAGTTTTAGGTAATGTTTGGAGAACTAACGACCACTTTAAACCGATTCAATACTGTGCCTATTAAGGGAAGTATGATTTCTTTTTTGTCTTCGAAACCCCATTTTTCCACCTCCTGGGCCAATGGTTGGTGATATCAAAAGACTTTACTTAGATACTTTTTAGGCCCTTATTCAAAGAATAGCACGAACTTTAGACGAGTTCGATATTTTACTTAATAAGAAAGTTATAGCGATATTTTGTTTTTTTCGAAAAATCCAACCACATGGTCCGATTTTGCCCATTAATGAACTCGATCGAGATTTTGGGTCTATATATTTTATTTATCAATTTAAAAGTGATTGACGCAAAATTACGGCAGTTTTTCGTGCCCACAAGAAAGAGAATATACGTATATATTTCTATATTGTAGATATATTTAAATATATAAATGTAAATATAAACTTTTGAACTGACGGTGATTTTGGGAGTCTGGGGCATGTGAAACGCGAAGATATGTCGAAATTTTCCAGAAGTAGAATCAAGGTACCCAATAGGTAGCTTTGTTATGAAATCTACCTAAAACTACTCCGACACAGGATCGGTTATTAGTGAGAAAAAGTAAAATTCATTTAAAATTATCTGCTGCGTACTTAAATTGAAAATTAGCAGTCAGTGGAACAGATTTACACGTGACAACTGTTGGACACAGACTTCTTGCAGCCGGACAGAAAGCTCGTCGGCCGGCTAGCTAAAAAGTAGTTTTCAACACCAGCCATGTGCAAAAAAAAAACGTTCTGGGACCAAACCATTTTCTAACTGAACCAAAGATGACTGGAGAAATATTATATTTTCCAACGATTCACATTTTTATGTTCAGGGGAAAAAGATCAATATATTGGAAAAGTATCAGATGAAAATACATCACCAGCTCATATTCAACAATCAGTTAAACATTCCCAAAAAACGTTTTGGGTTTGTTTCGTATTTGAAGGCCCTTTTTCATTACTTCCAGTAGATGGTATGTTGAAAAGTGATGGAAATTTAAAAATTTTGAAGAAAAGGGTTGTAACACAACTTTAAAATAAATTTCCATAAAGCAGTGGAGTGTTTCAACAAGATTTGGCACCATGCTATACTGTCCAAAAAGGTATTGGAAAATTTTTCAAAGAACAAAACATTAAAGTACTTCTGTGGCCAGATAACTTCCCAGACTTAAACCCGATTGAAAATCTTTTTGGGCAGAAGTCAAAAAACTACTCTCAAAAATGAATTGTATCACAAAAATTAACTTCATTACAGCAATAATATTGGTAGGGTTTCATGACGAAGAAATCAAAAAAAATAAAGTGTAGTGTACACTTGTTGAAGCGATGCCAAATCAGGTAAAGTGATTAAGAGAACATTAATAAATGAGAACATATTAATTACTAGATATTCACAAATCGTACAAGTATGATTTTTTACCTAAATAAGTTACTTTTTATTAAATAACATCTGTGTTCGAATTAATTTCCACACTACTCTTAAGTTGATAGTACGGATAATTTTATCCACCTAATCGCTTTTGTTAAAATATGTTTTTAGCAAAACCACAGCTGTAATAACAGAAAAATATTAATTAAATTTGAGTTCTTCACATTATCATGACCATGTAAATTACATTTTCTTTCCTTTCTGTTTTCTATTTTCAACATTTTTTTTGTTATTTAAGAATATTTACATTATAAAATGTATTCTTTTCTTGATCGGATAGTGTATGTTCTTCCCAATGAGTATTGACCTTGAGCAAGAGCTCTGTTGGGGTTGTCCTATCCTCACCTCACCTCCCAACCTTTTCCTTATCTTTACTACTTTTTTCTTTCATTATATATCTGAGAAATTACATCAGAGGCAACCTCTACTTAACTGTCCGAGGGTTCTTATCTTGTTTCCCATCGTGGGAGGTGCACAAAATTCCCAAAATAATGACCAAGATTTGTATCATAGATAAAGCCAGTTACTTCCTATTTCTAAAAACGTAACAAGAGATGTTTTCCTTGGTTAGATAGAAACAAGGTATACAAACTGGAATGAAAAATAGCACTTTAAACAAGTAATTTTTGCCTGTAATAGTAATTATATATATATATATAAATCTGGGAAAAAAATTTTTCAACCTGGAATCACTTATCAAAATGCAAAAACAGCACTTATTCAAAATAAAAAGAAATTCAAGAACTTTGATATCAAAGTTGATATACATTTCATTTTGTAGACAAAAATACTGTAGATAAAAACTGCATGAGTATGACAAATTTAAAATAATAAAAACTGGATGAAATAACTAATTAATCTTATGAACCAATGAACAAAAAAAATTTCTCAAGTCTTCTAATATACAGCAGTCAGAGCGGTTTATACAATGTTTAACTGGTCGTGAGTTAAATTTGCTATTTTCATTCTTTCTTACCCTCTCACTATCAAAGTTAAAAAACCCTTTAAAAAATCGTATGATTATCTTAATGATTAAAATCACTAGTAACAAATATACATGAACCTTCCTGGAAACTGAACTCAGCAACAGTTGAAATATGAAGCTACAATTATTTTTAAGTTTTTTTTTAAATGTACTGGATTATATATAAATATATATAAAATTTACAACTGTTTAAATGGCTAAAAAAGAAACTCTTTAATTACATACAATCAATTCAATATATTTTTTTATCTATTAATAAAAATAAAATTATCATAAAATTAATAATAAATAAATAAATAAATAAAAAGTAAGGATATTACATTAAAATTACCTTGTATATAAGTGATTTTAATTTAAGCTGTTTATCCTTATAAAAAACCATAGTCAATGGGCTATTTACCAATCTGATCACAGTAAAAAATTTTTATGATAAAAACAAAACCACAACATAATTGTAATAAGTAATAATTTTAAAAATAAAAATACAAATAACTGAAGTAAATTAATGTAACCGAACAGCAGTAATAAGTGACACTACTTAAATAACAAACACCAAGAGAATAAAGTATACAGAACATAGACAGATGACTTCCTCTCTTCCTTCCAGTCCCCACCATACAATCTTTCTTAAGAGAAATTCTCCCCTCTCTAACAAAATGAATTAACATTACATTATCCCACCAATATCAATGATAACTTTTAAAACTTACTTACTCTCTCTTTAAAACTGACCACGTACAACATTTGAATGTCATTAACAAAAGTTAATAAATGCATTTAAAAAAAAAAACTTGATGCTAAAAGTCACAACCAAAATAAATGTTGATATACAAAACTGGAAATTGCTTTCAAACAAATTTTATTATTAAAAGTACACATTTACATTTATAAAAAAAATATATATATATACTTTCTAATATATTATTCTGTCAGATTTATAATCTCAAAAATTATTTATAATAGGATGTACAAGTAAAAATAATACCAACTCACTTTCTACCAGACTGACACGCGTATCTTTGTTTAAAATTATTCATAACTTATATCAAATCTTTAGATGGCTCTTTAACTTTGAAAACATTATCCTTTAGAATAAAGAAATTGTTTAACTTATGGAAAAAGTGTTCAAAGTGTATAGAAGCTCAACTAAGGGGAAGTGCAGTACAGCCTTCCCATATAACTTGGAACCACATTGTTTCACTTTTATTTCTTTTATTTGTGATCTTGAGCATTTCTATAGAGACCTTTGCTTCTCCAGAAAATTTTTATTATCTTTTTTAATAATATATTAATTAAAAACTAAGTTAAATGTTTTAATTGTAAGATAGTTAAAAAAGGAAAAGCAGCGAGTGGAATAGTTTTTTAAATAATTTTAATAAATTACTGTGTATATATTCCCCCATTATAATACGATAAATCTCTACAGATTCCAACCATACAATTTCATAATCAAAGATCAATTCCAGTCATCTAAATTTAATAATACTCTCAAATCAGCTACGAAGATAAATAATTTTGCTTAAAGTATCTTCCACTTAAGTCATTGGGAAAAAATGTACAATGGTACCACCATAACTACTTTCTTTTATTTAATCTTGCTAAAAATAATTATTGCAAAATAGCTGGATAATTCGAGGGATGAATCTTCTGCAATCGCATGATTGTTCAACATCGAGTCAGGTTTTTGCATTTCACTAAGTCATCAAAGGCAGAGCGATATCAATTTATCTCTTAAATCCAAATTTTTGAAGATGTGTATGTGATATTTAGTTAGTCACAGATATTGATTCTTCAGAAGAAAAACACCTGGCTTTGTGAAAGGTGATAAACACTGGTTCTAATTCCTTATACAATGGGTGAATCACAACTAGGTGAAAAGACCAAAAGACTAGAATTTTCAATTATTTACAATTAAATAAATATAATCTCAATTCCAGATTAATTTATTTAAAATTCAGATGATTTTACAATTTTTTCATTGTTTTAATTTCATTTTTCCTGATACTTGTACAATATTGTTTGTTACCCCCTTTCTCCTACCCTCATATCATTACATTCAGGATTATTAGAAAAAAATACAACAATAAAAATACATTCTATACTTATTAAAACTGTGTAATTAATGTAAGGTTGGATACATCATTTAAAACAATAATTAGTAAATTCTATTTTTAAAATATTTAGTGTAGCAAAACCTTCCAAATTTCTCAAAATTAAAAAAAGCAAAAGTAGGTTACAAAATTTAAAAAAAATATAATTCTTATATCTTAATTTCCTTGTGTTCTAATAAAAATAAAACACTTGTATAACGAAACACTTTGTTGTTTATGTATATGCTTAATTTAGAAGGTCTACTGTGCTTTCCTCTTTTGATAATATTACAACTAATATAAATCTCATCAATACGATCAGTTTTTTATGCTATTGCACTGTTACATTATTTACAATAAAGTGTAACACATTTATGAAGGTTTGTTTAGTTTAAACTGTTGTGATTCTTAATTGTTTAAGTTTTATGTATTATTGTTTTCACTTAATTTGTATTGTGTTCATATGTTAAATCAGTTGTGATATAAACAAAAAGGAAAAGGTGTGATAAGAAGAGAAATCAGGTGACATGTTGAAAAAGATGTATTATTATTATATATACTGTTGCAATCTATTTAAATATTAGTGACTGGATAAAAGAAATGTTACAATCATCTTCCAAACCAGTATATTGTGGTTTTACAACCACACTGGAAAATAATGAAGTGGCAACTGCAAAATATCAGATGAAGCCATGCATATCTGTTCTATTTTTTTTTTTTAATTGAAAAAATCAAATAATCTATGTTATAATTATAGAGTTCAGTGATGCTAGTTCTGGATAGTTGGAAATCTTGTTACAATATCAAAGAGTTAGTTTCAATTAGGAGGTCAGTATCTAATGATGCAAGTGGTGCAGTTGAATTAAAGACCAATTTTTTTTTTAATTATGGGAGGATCAAAAATATACTGCAAAAAAGATAGGTCTTAATTTCATGATGGTATCTGTAAAATCTTTCCTAACCACATAGATACAAAATGAGTAAAGAAACCACAACCTTCCTTTACATACAAATGGATCCATCTTCCGCTTACATTTATAATGAAATAAAAGAACAAAAAAACCACAAGGACCAAAAACATTAATCTGCTACCAATAAGTTATAAAAATTGTGCGTCATCTTATTTATTTAAAGAATGGTTTCATAAAAAATTTGTTCTGAACAATACAACTTTACAGAATAAAAAAATTTTTTTTTTCTCTCATATCTAAAATGTGGCCTGCTCATATTTTTCCAATTATAAGAAATTGTATCAGATACTGTAATGTACTATTTATTTATCTATTATTATAATGATTAATATTTACAAATGAGCTAATGTTCTGTATTTGGTTTATGGGAATAAATTTTGCGATTCAATTTAACCAGACCAACTTAATTTTTTTGGTAAACACATAGTGTTTATCAAATTACATACTTCAACTCAATTAAAAATATTACAAAAATCAATCAATGCCTTCAAAACACATTGAAATGTAATTAAGCATTACAAACTGCTTAATAACAGAAAGAAAGAAAGAAAAAGTCCTACATTTTTGGTAACCACTAAAATCTTTATCGATAATGAAAATCACAATAGAAAGAGAAAAGAAGTTGCCATATCATTTCCAAACAATCTGTTTAAGAATAATTTTTTAACTTAAAGGATGTACAAGTTTTAAGAGTACCATCTAATTATCTTTGGGCATTAGTAATGTTTCTGGTACAATGCAGGCAATGAATAAGAACACAATGTTGTTTTCCATAATAATTAAAGAAACATCAACATTAAGTAATGTTGCATTGTCTCATTACACTTATATTTTAATCACTGTTGCCTAATGCTCAAAATATTTTCCATTTTATGAAATATTATTTTTTACAAATAAAACATATCAACATCAGTCATGTTGTACAGGTTAGAATTGTCATTTTTCAATGGTAAAACATCACTGTTATTTCTAGGCATACAATAATAGAATTTTTTTTAAATAAATTTTCAGGGAACTACTTGCTTATCTTACAACACCTTTTCATCTGGGCAAGGATGTATTTGTGGTGACTATCCATTGCAACAAAACAGTGCCATTGTACTTAACAATACAGTAGTCAATCTGATTTATTTAAATATAATTCGGTATATATATATATATATATATATATATATATATATATATATATATATACACACCATTAAAAATACAGCTTGTGTAAAACTTACTGTTTCCTTACATATAAGAGGGCATTTAAATTATGAGATAAGATTTTAATATTGATATTTAAAGCGTGCAAAGTGGCAGTCCTGCATGCATACAAGTATCCAAATGTGTTGTCTACTTCCTGTGTCAATTTCATGATGATTGTTGCAGTCATTGAGTGCCAGTGATTGTTGGCAAAAGTGAATTGGGTAATGGCCTATCAGGGAAAAAATATTGATCAACAGTTCATGATTCAATTTTGAGTCCATTAAAAAACCAGCTTCCAAAACGTAATAAATTTGTAAAAAGCATTCAATGAAGTGTGTGTGTGTCACGTGCAACATGTTTTCAATGGTATGCTGCATTTTTGGGCACACAAAAGAGCTTGTCAAGACATGGCGACAAGTATGTCGATAGGCATGGCGAGGACAGGTCAACTGAGTACATCGATTGACATTATGGTGAATACAGTGAGCATCTACATTCGATAAGTCATATAGGAGTGCAGCAATTGGGGGAACTGCTGCACATCTCAAGAAGCAGTGCAAACAATTCTCTGAGCAAGAGTATTCATATAAAACATGGTGCATGTCGTCTGGTTCTGCGGCTAACCCCTGACCAAATGGAGTACCACATATTCGTCTGCGAAGAATTGTTGGCTCACTACAATAAGGAAAAACACACTTTTGCATAATGTGGCAACCATTGATTGACTAGTCTTGAATGTTCCACTATGACCCTGAGATGAAAGAACAAACTCCCGATAGAAGTTAACTTCTTCATTGCCTACAAAAAATGCACAAAAGCTGCCCACATTTTGGGCTACTGTTTTGAAAAGGAACATGTAAATGAAGATTCAGAATTAAGTTTCTTCCAACTACTGTTGACTTTATGGACTGCACTATTGCTTGTATCTTTCTCCCTCCCTGTGTGTGTGTCTCAGTTCTTTTTTTATTTATTAAAGTAACTAAACATTACTTTTCACCTGATAATGTAAAAATTATAACCACCATGTCATATTCTTTATAATGTTTCTGCTGATATTAATTATAGCTTATATTTTAAAACACTACTGAAGATTTATAACAATAATGTTGTTCAACAACAGCAAACTTATAACAATAAAAGCATGTTATTTAACACCACACTGCAATGTTACAACAAAAACGGCTATTCATTTCGATAAATAACTACATACATACCCTTATTTCTTGAAATATGTACAACTACAAAACATCATGAATTGATTTTACTTACTTATTATTTAACATTTACTACAATTTTCAGGAACATTATTTTAAATTCATTGCCAATAATAAATATTTAAAATAATTATAAAACATTAAAATATAATCATAAAATTATAAAGACAATGGTAATAATTTACTGTTTTTTTTTTTTTCATTTACAACATGTAAAATTACTAGTGATAAATGGAATTTACAACATTTATAAAGGTATATATTACTTTTGTGGGTCTCCTTACACATGCACAGGATTTCTTCCTCAGAAAATAACGATATTGTTTTTTGTTTTATAACATTTTTGTAAAACAGTTTCAAGTGATGTTATAAAATGCAGACAATTTTAATTTTAATTAATTCGAATTAGAGTATAATTAAACAAGATACTGGTAAAAAAAAATCAATCAAATTCAAATGTTAATTGTAAAATGGTTTGTGTTCCAAAAATAGTAACATGTCAATAAGACTATTGAAAATGCAGATATATTAATTACTAAAATTAAAAACTTTCATCTCTGTCCTTTCAAGGGTTAGAGAAAATATTAAAATTTGACATTCATTAAAAAAAAATAATGCTTAAAAATTCTGAGGCTTTTACTTTCCAATCAGAAGTAATTCAATCAAAAGTGTTAAATATTTTACTTTCTATGTTAATAGAAAAACAATTCCAAATCCCAATGATGTTTTTTTAAAATTCAAACAATCTATAGAAACACATTAAAATATGCATTATATAAACAGCTGATTCAAACATAAGTTTCTTTTACAATAGTATCTTTATGTGTTAAATATAACATTTATAAAAAAATAACATACTTAAAACATAAGCTATGAAAAAAAAGGTAAAGTATTTTTTTCTAATAGTAGAGTAAAAGAGTAAAATAAATACAGAAGTAGGCCAAATCGTTCAAATTTTAAAATGGCAAACCAGCTGAAGATAAATACGAGTAAAATGAAACAAGAAGCATGATGGGGAACTAAGACCAAACCAAGTAGGAAATGCAACAATAAGAAAAGACGTAAAATGGTGAATTTCAACAAAAAGTACATACTTTCTGGAAAAATGTTATATCATATAGTTTTGGAAATAAAGCCAGGCTTTCATATTGCATGAAAGAATTGGTAAAAAAGGGCTAAGAGCTATGAAAGTAGTTAACTGTGTGCAATATACACTTTTTTCTTTTTATTATAATTCATCTTAATCCTGAGAGAATTGTCATTTGAGTAATCAGGAGAGTTTGGAAATTCAGCGTGTGAAACTACCAGGCATGAATGAGATTTTAACCTTGAAGCCTGCTAGACATATGCCAGACATTATACTGAAAAGGGATCAAACGAATAATAAATTATTATTATATAATTTCGCAACTAGGAATATGCAGCAATTTTAACAATTAAATTACAAATATTTCATCGTAATGAGTGCTGATAAATATTTTACATTATAATCTTTCTACGCATCTTTTGGCAGCAAATAAGTGATTCAACAGATTAATTATAATTTTAAACTTAACAAAATTTTATGACCAAATTTTATAACAAAACATTTTTAAAAAACTTACTTCAAAATTTTTTAATAATGTTTGTGATCTCCTTAGTGACTATTTAGTGCTGCTGTTTTCAAATTACTATCAGCTGAATTTACTTCTATGTTATATATATATAAAGAACACAGACAAAATGTTTTTCTAATAACGTTTTATTAAAAAACTTGGTTTGATTTGTTGTTTTAATATTTAAATTTTAATTTAGCATTTAACACAGTCATCATATCCATATTATGTCTCTTGAAACTGAAAAATTCTTACGTTTACAAATTCTCAAAAATAAATTTCATCTCGCCATAAAAATCCAGATCTATATAAATTGATAACAAAACTTCTACTTAAAGCAATAAAATTATTAATAATGTACAAATAATTTCTAATTGATGCGTTCATAATTTAGGTTTTATTATTAACATTAAAATATTTTTTAAATATGGAAGAACTATTCACACTACAAATCACAGCTTCTTCAAAGCTAACAGGACTTCATGTAACTGATGGTAAAATTCAAGCCTGACTTTAAGCAAATAACTGCAGTTGAAACCCTTTTTTTTGCCTCTGGGAATCACAGTCAGGTATTACTTGAATGGGATGATATGTATGAGTGTAAGTGAAGTCTTGTACAGTCTCAGGTCAACCATTTCCGAAATGTGTGGTTAATTGAAACCCAACCACCAAAGAACACCAGTATCGACGAACTAGTATTTAAATCCTTATAAAAGTAACTGACTTTACTAGGACTTGAACATTAGAACTCTCGACTTTGAAATCAGCTGATTTGCAAAGACACATTCACCACTAGACCAACCTGGTAGGTTAGTTGAATCCCTCCTATCCAACACAATCAACACACATTTATACATCTGTTGACTTAAACAGTATCACATAACAAGGGCAGATGAATAATGGCACTACTACCACCTGTGGGCAACTGTATAAGTACAAAGTAAATTATTATTTTTTAAATGTTACACACGTTTATTAAATACAGGTGATAATTAATGAATACATACAATGCTAAATAAATACATAATAAACACTTAAAACATTACTTAATATTTTATTTAATAATTTAAAAGTCTTTCCTTAATTAAATTTTATAGAAACTCTCTTTCAACCAAATTTCAATAGTCAATATTTATACAAAAAAAATAAGAATATGCAAATGATTATTTCCTTATTGCAGTACAACAGAGAATGAAAACTTTTCTCAAGTGAAGTAAATCAGATTAAATTTTTTATTTCACGACATCATTATTGACCATGACGTTTTTTTGCACCAATTTAACATTAACCAAAAACAAAAAAAAAAATGTTACTATTAGTTCTCATGCAAAACCTACATTCTACTCTAGTTTAAAGTTGTAGTTCCAGTAAATCAGGTTTTAATAACCGTATTTGTAATTTGATATTAGGGTTCAATTTATCAATAATAAATAATATGGAAATCAGTGGACATCTTGAATAGTGTTGTTGAAGCAGGCCTTCTTTTTTGCTTGTTACATAAAAGAATAACTATTAATCAGTTCCCAACAAATAAGTAACATTGAATCAACTATAAAATCTTTAACGAACAATAGTGTTAAAATTTCAAGTACAATTGGTCAAGTAAAGTTTCACCTAAACCATCAATTATCTGCACAAGAAGCGATCATTAATCCTTTAAGTCACTCCAGTGCCATTAGAGTTAAATTAACAATGCTGATCCAGGAAACGAATGTTTAGAAACTGGATAACTACCTAAATGTAATCAAACTTATGGTCTAATGCGTTAACTTACAATCTCAAAATAAAAACTCCTTCCTTTTATAAGGAGTAGTTAATTTTACAATTAACTATTGTTAATTGTATTTAAGTATCTCATCTTAGTAATAAAACACCTTTTAAAATATGTAATAATCAGAAAATAAATGCATGGATTTAAGTTCATAACTTTCTATTTAATTCTCACAAGATTTCATACATGTCTTCTTTAATAAAACACTACTATGAACAAAAAGAAAAGTACGGTCCAAAAAATCCAGAAAAACGTTTATATACCATTCTAAAAATACTTTTTATTGTTTAAGATTAAGAGTAATACACAGATTATTTTAAGCAGAGATCTTCAAACTGTACATACAGATTGTAAAGAATGAGATATGAATGAAATTTTTTTTTTTTGGTTTTTCTGGGCGAAAAAATGTTTTTGTATAATCATCACCTGGACATGATATATTTGTTATAAGAAACAAATGTTTAAAAGTGGATAATTAAAAACTAAAAATCCAGAAACGCAAAAATACATCTTCAAAATAACAACCCAAAGTTACATTTCAAACTAAATGAAATGGAAGGAGGCTAACCCAATAATAGGAGTTAAACCTTTACTATTATCAATTAATATCTAATATAACCGACTATAAACATTAAAGTAAAACATAGCTTAATAATAACAAAACAAGATGACATGACGGAAATAAATAAGTTTCTTTCAACACTAAATGAAAATAGTATGCTCTGGAAATAAGCAAAACAGTATCATAAAACGTAAAAACATCATATCATAACATAAAAACATGTTTAAGTCCAGTAAGAGATTTTTCAGCTTTAAATACTAAAATAACACTAAAGGAAAGCAAGATTGTTGCTATTGCAATTCTCTAAACTGAATGTTAAAGTAAATCCATTTTCAGTAGTTACGTATTAACACCACCGCAGCTACAGCTTTATTTAAAAACAAAGTAGTAAATCGGATTTCGGTGAAAAATGAACAGTCTCTTCATTAATTTTAATAAATGGTTATTTATATTTATTTATTTTATAAATATAATTTACCCAAACTTAACCTACGCTCGCTAACCTTGACTAATTAACACCGTAATTTTTTGAGTATTTATTTAATAAATTCAGTAATTATTGCAATTATTTATTATTTAAATAATCAAAACACTCCGTTAATTAGTCAAGGTTAGCGAGCGAAGCAAGCATAGGTTAAGTTTGGTTACATATTTCTAAAATAATAAATAACCATTTATTAAAATTAATAAAGAGACTGTTTTGAATCTATGTTAAACTCTATCGGCCCATTTTCCACAGAAATCCGATTGATTACTTTGTTTTTAAATAAAGCTGTAGCTGCTGTGGCGTTAAAACGTAAGTACCCCATTTTCACATTTTGCATATCCAGACAGCATTAAAAATTATATTACATAGATAACATATTTTACAATCTTGATTACTACATTTACTACTCTTGATTACTAGATCTGATTACATTTTAGTATAAAATTACATTGCTTACACAAAACGGTCCATCATTCAAAATTTTCCTGCAAAACTTAAATTAATGGAAAATAATATAACGGGAATAACTTTTTAAGTTATAGAAGTATGCATCTCTTATCTGGTACCCATTTCAAAAATAAAATAATACTAGTTTTACCACAACATTCAAAGCCTATACAAAACATACTATAAAAATGGATTCCAGAAACAAATTTTCAGCTTTATTTACTGGTATAACACTCAACAGACTTTTCCTTTTTTTTTTACAATTTGTACATGTTAATAAGAAATATGGATCAATATGATGCAACTTTGAAAGAAAGAAATATACTAATTCTATCCTCCTGCTACTTAAATATGATACAAATTAAGCGTTAGTCCCTTGACATGCCACCACCAGTTTAAAATTAAAAACTAGCAAATAATGTACAAATGCTGTGATGACACGAGCAATATTTTCAATACTAATCAAACAACTAGGAACTGGTTAGTAGATTCAAACAGAAAATGAGGTTTAATTCCTGACAAAGGCTATCATTTTTTTATTATTATAAAATCAAGCACTTCATTTCTTTTATCAAAACAGATTTACAAAGGTACATGCTAGTTTGTAAAATGGACATGTGATTTCATAAATATATGGATTGCACCAAATAACTATATAACAGGAGGAAATCAGCAAGTTATTTATATCTTTTTTAAAACAAATTATAAACATTTATAATGTTTGTAATTAAACATTATATAACATTTATAATGTTTGTAATTAAACATTATAAATAGCACCCCCTCTATAAAAACAAAATTCTAGAAGTTTGATCATGTCATATAAATATTACATTTAATTAATGTGATGGCATCTAACTAATCAAACAAAATCTATCAGTTCCAAATCAGCCAAAATTACTGACTCAAAACAGTAGAATTAGTACTAATCATGCTGCTACTCAGCAAAAAAAAATGTAATTTCATTAGTCCAATTATTATAATTATATATACACTTCACTGAAGAAAAATCTAGAGTACCGTGTACATAATGAATAATTTATTGAAATTATTTAATTTTTTTTTCAATTTTTGAACTAAGTAGACCAAGAACATAATGGTATACTATTGGAAAAATTCCATGCAATAGTCTCGGGGATGAGAAAAACTTTTATTGCTGAAACAATTTCTTACAAAAAAAATGTATTACACATTCCCTCGGGCTTTCAAATAACCAATTTAATTTGTTTATTTATTTTTCTAAAACAAGAGTAGCTTTCTTCTTCTAAGAAACCCATTAACTGTCATCTAAGATTAACTTGTTAAAATGTTATCTACACTTTGCAAAATATTCACTATAACTTATAACTTATTTAGATATAATTTATTTTCAATAAATTGGTTTAATATTTTTTTCTTTACAAAGAAAAACATTGAAAAGAAAAACAGACAAATGTAGAATCTCACGATTTAAAAATTAAACGATTATCTTTCATTAAAACAAAAACGAACGTAAAAGATTGTACAAAAAATCTAACGAAACATTGGTTTAAAAAAATAACATTACTGCCACTTCAATCTTACATGTTCCCATATGATCTAACTACCCACTATACAAATAAAGTTTATAAACAAACTATAGAACCACCTTAATAAAGAAAAAAAATTCCATTACCTGTGGGAACATATTTTAATAAAATTAAAAAAGATGCAACTTAATAAAATTAATTTTTAAATTCAATTACAAAATATCATAAATATGAATATTTATGAAATAAAACAAAACGTACAGGTGTCTTTCAGAAAAACATAACACATACAAAAACACATGACAAATATTCTCTCACCTGATAGTAGGTGGAATCCGCCATCTTGTGTAAGCCTACCTTATGTCGGCCTAAGCCAATGATATAAATATATCTGAATAATAGCAGTTATTCATAACAGTACCATACCCACAGGTTAACAAATAAACAAAAATATCAGGCAGTCTATTTCAATACAAAAAATGCAGAAAAATTATAGTGAATGAAATAAAATATATAAACAATGACACATCACACAAACACCGACAAACTACACTAATTCCCTCAACGGACTGACTCTCCACCAATCACAGAGGAGCGGTATTTCAGAAAATTAAGGAAATAATGCCAAAACAGAACTGTGTGGATATTGTTTATTTTAGAGATTTAGATGTAAACGCAAAACTTTTCTTACGATTTGTTAAAAATAAAATTCACTTTTTTACTTATATAAGAAATAAATCTTTAAGATTGATCTTTTCAGCTTCCTGTAAATATCGGTGAAACAGTACTTCGAAATTCTAAAACTATTATAAAAAGGAAAAAGTCTCTATAAAGACTGCATGAATTAATAATAAATAAAATAATCCATTTGAAACTGTAAAAATATTTTTTAGATTAATTTTGGACTAATCTTTTACAATAATTTGGCTTCTTATGTTGTCAGCAGTGTAATATTCCTAAACATGGAAAACAGATTGCGTTACATTGACGTTTAAATCTTTAATTTGTAATACCGCGAATTCCGTTGCTTATTTTTCACGCTTAAACCAAGAGTTTTAGTTTTCACTGGAAACTCTTAATTGTTCTATTGTACCATTGATTTGTTTACACTTCAAGCATCTTTTGTGAGTGTTTTTCCTCGTAGGAACTTAATTATTATCACTTACATATTTTTTCCTTACTGTTGAAAGTAATCAGTACAATTGCTTCCCATAGAAAGTAACATACTATCTTGTTTTAAAATATATATCCCAGCCTTAGAGCTGTAACAACTTTACTAAGCTTTAAGATTTGGTTCAATGAAGAGGAAAATTAAAAATCTTTTCATTTATCATGTTCATGTTCAGCGGGAATTTTGATTTGGATTTGCGCAGTGTTAAACTAGAATGGCAGACAAACATGAGCTTTCAATTTAAGAAAGACTTGTGGCTAGTGTTTTGGTTTATGAGCATATAAATGCAAAAGAAAATTATGAAAACATAAGTGACAGATTTGCCCAGCATTTTGGTAAGAAAGTTCCATCAGTAGTAACATTCCAAAATTGCAATAAAAGCTTTTTCCACCATGTCTATTTGAAACAATTTGAACATCCTTCTAGTTTATTGAATAGCTCTGATATTGTTGAGGAATCCTGTTTATGATCTTCTTCTTCATCGTAAGTCAATCTGAAAAAGATTTTCATTTGCAAACATTTCCTGTTCAGCATTTTAGGAAAAAGTGTTTTCCAAATAAAAAAAATTCATGATGCTCTTTGTTAATTAAAAAAAGAAACAAATAAATAAAAATTTATTTTTATTAAATAGGTAAACATAAAATATTACAGTACATTAACATAACAAAAATAATGATTTAACAGGCTAAAATTTATTGTGTGGGGTTCAATTATAATAAATCAATTTCATAAGGTTTTTTTTATTGTATATTAGTAATGAATAATATTTATTATTTATATTTTTTTACATTCAGGTTGTGATTATCAGTGCCACCATGATCCTATTTTGTTATACTGCATTCAATGAAGGATCTAAATCTTTCAAGAATTCATTTTCAAAGACACAGAGCAGCTGGAGTATAGAGATCTAAAATTAACTATGACTAAAAAGAATAGCAAATATCAAAGCCTACATTTAGCACACTTTGTTAGATTTATTAATATTACCAGTATAATTAAATATTTATACAAGGGTAGTTTGATAAATAAAATAGATTTAAAACAAAAAGCAACAGTTATTCAGATCGAGTTATATTTATTTTTCAATATAACATCCTTTTAGCTCTATACAGTGAGTCTATAATCTTCAAGGGCCATTATTCTATTTTTATAGTCAAATTTTTTAAACTTTTGAAATGGCCATCATAGCACTGATTACTTTATTGTCACCAGAAAATTTCTTACCTTCAAGCTAATTTTTTAGGACTAGCAATACGTGAAAATAATAAAGGACCAAATCTGGCAACTAGAATAGACAATAACAATTTCAACATCAATTTTCCCATTCCAATTGCTGAATTGAAAACTCTCACATTGTCTTGTCGAACAGCACTTTTTTTAGTATAATATAATACTCAACATCGAGTATAATTGTTTCTTGATGTTGATTGTTTGTAAGATAGCTGACTAAAATTATACACTTTGCATCCAAAAATCAGTTCCAACAGAGAGCACTGGCTTTACCTAATTTGGTGTCAGTTTGCCCTTTCTGTGTGCAGTTTCGACAGTCCCTTTGTCTAAGATGAGCAAACGCAAACACCCATTATGTTGAGCTTCTTCATACCTGATTTTTAAATAGGACACATATAGTTGATATGCTTACCAACTTAGCTACTTCTATGACTTACAGTCTACAGTAAGTAGACTGTTTTGACAGTCTACAGTCTGTCAAAACAGTCTTTCCAACTTTTGTGATCATTATTTCAGTTGTCATATCATACAGTTATCCACTGTGATATCTACACAGTATTTTCACAGCTCACTCAATCACTTTTGAAATCAGTAACCTATTTGTGAATGGCTTTAAATGATCGTACAGACTCACCAAGATTTGTGTTTAACTTTCCTTGTTTAGGTAGCTAATTTCCCCTTAGAAATAAAATTTTATGATCAAAAAATTTACTATTTCTACAATATCATTTTAGATATAAAATGATATTTGATCATTTCAACAATGGAAAAAAGTAACTCAACAAAATTTCTGTTAGTAGTCCTACAATTGATGCACAATTTACCTTACTTATAAAAATGCTGTAATTATTTGTGTTATAGTAAATTGTTGCTACTTAAATTATGACTTTTTTTAATATTTTAATTTTAAATCTGAGAGGAGTAATAAACCAAGTAACTGCATTTTAGATTATATGCTTTTATAAAATCTGTGATGGAATATTCCAGAAAGATCTCTTAACATGCTTCCATTACTGTATAGATGAGCACATGAGTGGTGAATTTTTCAAAGCTTTTTCTTCAGGTTATATACATCAGTCATATGATGGTTCAAATTCTGAAGTAGTTATTAAGGTCATCAGAATAAGTTATAGTAAAATATTTTATTTACACTCAGATTTTTTGTTAAATATGTTAATTTGATAAACACAATTTGTCTGGAAACATCACAGTATTGTATAATGATTCATCACAGCAAAATTACAGAATGCAGTTACATAACTGGACAAAAAGTGTAAAATATTAAGAAAAATTTTAAAAGTAATAAATAAAAGAAAATACAAAAATTAACTGCATAAATAAATGCTCTTTTCATTCTACCCAAAACTATTCAAATTAAAGCTCCATTTAAAATAAACAAACATCAAGCGTTATTCTGTGGCATCTGCAAAATAACTAGGACATATGGATAATCTGGTAACACCAGGAAAGCACTTGTAATCTTTTGCTGATTTTATACTTTTTTTATTCTAATTATCAAGTTCTCAAAATCTGAAGACAAAATCACATAATAAAGAACACAAAAGCTTATTGATTAACTCAAGAATGTACTTTATTACATAACTTCACCCTAAGATTTTATCTTATGACATAATCAATTTCTACACTAATATATTTTGTATACATCAAATTTTACAATGAATATTAAAAAAATAATAATTCCTCAATAGAACATATAAGAGAAATCAAAACCTTACAAGCCATAAAATATTTCCTTCTTAAGTCTATTATGAGATGCTTGAAACCTTCAGAAATTACTTGCATCGTAAGATAGATTGCTTATAATTATTTAATTATAATAACTAACAGTATATGTTTTATGACATAGGTAATTTAATGTAAACACAGCAATGTTATTCTCAACTAAGTCTATCATAGGTTCATGTATTTCTAAGCTCCTGGTTGAAATACTTTTGTGATATCTTGAAAACAAATAAAAATTAAATAGTAATGTTTTTATGTAATCAACATACCATACTTATACTGCAATGCTGTTGATATACTTCTATTAAGACAACAGAACAAAGTAGCCTCACCAAAGCTTACAGAAATGATTTTGATTGTCTAATACACAGACCCATTCAGTTTCTAACTTAAATTATCAATACTACTCACCAATAGCTCCAAACCCACAATACTACAGATGTTGCATATGCATCACTAAGTTTTGTATTTAACTTGACTTGATTCGGCACCCAATTTCCTTTTCAAAAATAAAATATTAAGACTGCACAAAACTTGCCAATCCTCCATTAGGCGCAGCATCTTCTTTGGCAAACTGTCAGACAAAGTAAATGCTGAATTTAGGATTTAATCATTCCAGCAATAGAAAAGAATAACTCACAAAATTTTTGTTAATAGTCCTACCATTAATGCACAATTTACCTTACATTTAAAAATACCTAATGACCCTAAAGTACATATTGTTAGTCTTAACTAAATAATTATAAGCAATCTTACTAGAGGTACAAGTCATTTCTGAAAATGACAACAATTTTAAGCATCTCATGCCAGACTTAATAAGAAGATCAAAACATGAAGTAGTTTTCCTGTTACCTTCTCATATAAATAAAAGTATTGCTTATCATCATTAAGGCAGGTGTTATTATACCTTACAAAAAATACCATCAGTTTTTTTTTGCAATAAGAAATGGCTCATTACTCTCAATGAGTGCCTCTTGACTGTCTTCTCCTGTTCACGGCCTCCGTACATGTATCAAAGCCATATTGATACATCAAACCACCACATCAGCATAAATAGTACAAAGCAATAAGTGAATGTATTCTTTTCTTTGAGAACAATACATTACATCCAGTAGAAATGATCTCTACTGGTTGGAAGAATGCAAGAAAGATACATCAACCAAAATTAACATAATATTGATAAAATTTGGAATAAACTTTGCTTCCAAATTTATTAAAAAGAAATTCAATAGAACTGCTTACTGAATTAAATAACAGCAAGTCAGAAATATATTAATTCTTTTGTAGTAAAATTAGCAAATATTATATAGGATTTGCAAACAGCAAAGCACAGATCAATTCACAAGAGGGGATATAATTTTTCACCTTTTATTTTAGTATGTCTTATTTAATAACTAATACTTTTCTTTAGTACATCATTTACTAAAAAATCAAATATATATTATTCTACTTTTTAAACAAATTCACAAACAGGTTTTAACTGAAAACAGTAAGTACCTATGGCGCATGTGTCAAAGAAGCTATGAGTTTAGTTAGTGTTGCTTAAGTTCTTTATAATCTCTTAAAATATTATTATCAGTCCTTTTCCTAATTTTGTTATAGTGATATTTTTTACTTTAAGGTTATTTATATATATTTTTTAACTCTAAGGTATTATTTCTAACTATGAATAATAAGTATTTATAAAGAATTAAGAGCAACATTAGATAAATACTTACTAGTTATACATTAACATTACTGAAATGCAGAGGATATTCAGTTCTGATAAATAATCAAACCATAGACTGCACCATAATATACTTTTTGACCACATCCTGAATACATGTCTTCCTAACTCAATAAAATCAGCCGTTCAGAAATTGTGGAGGGGTTAGATAGGGTGCCAATGTAATATCTCGGCAACTGCTCGTCCGATTTTCATGATTCAAACGATGTATGTATCAGCAGGTCGAGCTCTACTGTTTAATTCATCAGGTACAATCTTGATCGACCGGATCTTGGTTATCCGGATATTAAATTGTTTAGTTCTACATTTTGATTGCACTCACCTACCGTAAAACGTACTGATCTGAACTTTCACTAACTACGCTCAAATGCGTGCGCTAGCGCAGCTGTAAAGTACAAACTTATGAAGACTAAAAAGTAGAAAATAATAAAATATGTAAAAAAAAATTTAAAACCACTCTTAAATGCACTAAAATATAAAAATAATTTTAGGACGGTATCTGAAAATGGATTTGACAACAAGCTTTGATGATGATATGTAAGATTATGTGAAAGTTATAGCTTCAAATTAAAAATTTAATGTTTTTACCTATTTTTTCTTATGCGTGATGAATGGCCTAAAGAGCGGGGTACAAACACGCATAAGAAAAAATTGGCAAAAACATCAAATTTTGAATTTGAAGCTATGACTTTCACATAATCTTACATATCACCATCAAAGCTTGTTGTCAAATCCATTTTGAGATACCGACCTAAAATTATCTTTTACCTTTTAGTGTGTTTAATTTAAGAGTGGTTTTTTAAAAATTTCTTTTACATATTTTTTATTTATTTATGTGCTTGTTTTTCTTCATAAAATAATGAACTGTAACTAAAAAGTAGGTACTGGATGTATCGATCACTAGCAGAAAATTCCGATTCATTAATATCAATTTGTAGAGTTAAATTTTTAATTTAACTTTCATTATATCAATTTTCATCATTCAAAAGAGAATATTTTTATACAAGAGGTAATAAATTTTGGACACCTAATAATCCCATTCCGAGACGTCACCTGCCAGGGCAACCTGACTGGAGGGCCCTAGCTGCAGAGGCATGCAGTAGGCATGTCCTGTAGCTAGTTGTAGACTACACCAAAAAAGACTATACCAAATAGAGATTTTATTTAAGTTAGGCTATACCAAACAAGACCATTTCTTATCAATTTTGAACATTATGAAATGTAGTAAAATGATATATTAATTTGATATGTGCAATTTAAATCTGTTACAGTTTAAGACCAGATCTCAACACATATCTTCATAAGTTTAAAATTGACACCAATAATATCAATTAAAAATGCAATGAAAAACAATGGCTTTAGTGTTAAAAGAAGGATGTAAAATCAAGTAGTATTATTGGTATAAGTTACAAAAAATTTCTGCTTTTACTGGATTCTTTCAATTTGTCATTAAAAATAAATAGTTTTATTTAATTTTATATATATTTATATAATTTGGTTGGTTGATATAGTTATTATTTATTTTCTGTCTTAGTTCAAAACAGTCCTCTTATGTTATTTTTTAGGACTCATTTGATTGGTTCTAATTCAAGGAATTTTACTTTCTTTAATGAGGAAGAAATCTAAGTCACAATATGAAGAAGTGAAAATGCTTCATTTATTCAGTTTCATGGAATTAAAATTATCAGTTTTGATTGATAATTAACCAGAGAACCTGATTTCAATTTGAAAAAGCTAGTAAATCCATTTTTTTAAATCTCATTAAGATAATTTTAGGTTGAGAAAATAATATTCAAATAGAAGTAATTATTATTTATTTTAAAAGGAAAGCTTGTTAAAAACAATTGTGTATTTGCAATGTAAGTAGTAATATGATGGTAAGAAATAAATTACAGTAATTATGTGCTAGCTTCAGCATGAATTCAAATTCATTGAAGTCCTGATTTAAGAGGGTCCTGAAAAAAAAAATTTGTATCAAAGTATTACAAGAATTCTGAGTATTAATATGAAATGTGGTTATGTAGTTCATATATTGAAAAGTACATCAAATAAAATAATTTTTCAAGGAACTGTGACTCAGAAGTTTTAAAAAGAAATGTTTGTCATAACTTGAAAATAGTGAAAAATTACAAAAAGAGCACAAAAGTTGTGAATTTTTTCTAGTGATCAAACATTTCTTGTAAAATTTTTTTTTTAAGATTGAAGCTAAAATTTAAAGATTTTCACTTCTAGGAAGAGTTCACTTGCAGCTAAAAATCAGTACAATATGAATTATATGTACTATTTGCTCCTTACTATTTAACTCCTGTATACAGCACTTTTAGAAGAGAGTGAGGCGCTTGTACCTTAAGGGCGTTGTTTATTTTTTATTGTTCATACCATGTTTTATATTAATGGCAATAATAGTAATATTCTTGTAAAAATTCCCTCCTAATGATATTTTATTATTAAATTTAAGTAGAGCGCGTTACCCGTTCCATAAAAGGGAATATTTTTAAAAGAGTAGGGAAATTTTAAATTCATGTTTTTACTGATTTTACGCATGATAAGTAAGCGAAATTTACGATAAGTTTGAAAGTATTTTTAATTATACGTGTTGTGTAAGTAATAGTTTGTGAATTGCTGAGTGTAGGAGGTTATAGGATTTAGCAGATAGGTATATTTTAATGCGTGGTGTTAATTTTCATCGAGATACGAAAGTACCTGTTTCTTATTGTGAGTCATCAACAGATGTCTTTGTAATGGGCGAAAGTAAACATTACATTTATTCGTCCTCTTGCTCGAAGTCTTTTCCTTGTTGACGTTTGTGAAATATATATAGACTGGTGGAAGTAGTATTCAATTTATATTATGTCTAAAGATAAAAGTTGTGATTTGCGGTAACCTACAAAAAGATAAGATATGGGATGTACCTGGTTGAATTATTTCGTTCCAATCATTTGGTCCTAAGTTGTAAGTATGCGTTTTTTTGTAATTGTTTATTTTTTATAATTTAGCCTTTCTTAATTGCTGCTTGATTGAATAATTTTCATTAAAAAAAAATAAATAGTGTAAAATATTACGTTTGGTGTGTAATAAAACAATAAATTATATCTTATCTCATTTTTCTGTACATCAGTTGTTTGCTGTTCCGTGAACTGCTGTTTGCTTAAAGATATGTTTTTTTGCGGAATATCTTCGACAAAAAAGATATCTTTTTGCCTTTGCTTTTATGCTACTAGTTTTAAGTTTTCAGCTGAAACTAAGAGTGATGCAGTCCAACTGTAGACAGTATTAATTTGTTCATTGCTGAAATTCACGTGATCGTTTATTTTCTGTTTTTGTATGCGATTTGTTACTGTATTATAAAAGTAGTTCATTTTACTGCAATTTATTGCTGTATCTTTTGATATTCCAGTTCTGTTAGTACATGCAATCCTGTGTGAAATTGAAATTATGAATATAATATTTTTTATTGTATTAAGTTAACGTAGTACTGTACATCGGGTTTTTGTTGATATCTACGGATAATTAAATAAAAATAGTTACAAAGAATTTTAAAATAATTATATTTCTTAAAGAGATTCATTCGTTCATTCATTGCTACTCACTTGTTTTAGACTTAAAGTGATTAGATCCATACTCACGCACGCACATAGACACACAATATATATATATATTTTTTTCTTTCATTTTTAAATTATCAGATGGTTCACAAGAGTGTCTTTTGTGAAATTGTACTTATTACTTGGAATATTTCTAGTATACTTATAAGGTTTATTAAAAGTTTGCTGCGGGGAACAAATAGTGGTGAAGGAATAAGCTTGAATATTTTAACATTTAATTATAATGTGAAGTTTTAATTTTTGAAGAGGTGGTTTAATTCCTCATGTATTATTGTTCTGAAGTTAGCTTTGAACTTGCACAACGAGTGTTTACACAGATGTTACTGGTGTGGCATTTAAGTTCTACATGTAATTAGTCTTGCCTGTTTTCTTATATATATGTGTGTTACCTTTATTTCAGATGTGTCTTATTAATGCAATTCAACCTTTTTTTTACTTTAATAATAATTTGATATCTGTTTAATGTATTTTATTAAGTTAGCACATTTATGTTAAGTGTAATGTACACTGAACAGTTTATTGTAATTTCGGTTTGAGAACTTTTTATATTAGATATTTATGCAGTAATGAGTCTTTTCATGTGTTTATTTATCGTTTCATTATTTTATTTATTTGTATTAGTTAAAAAATTGTCTCCAGTTATTTGTAATTTACATTAAATTTGTACATGTTGAGGTACAGTAATTTTTAAGATATGATCAGTTTTGTATTTGATTGCTTATGTCATAAAATTTTCATGTAACAGCATTTACTGCAGTTTATTATTATTTTTTTAGACGTAGTTGTTAGGTTAGGTTTTTTAATTCAGTTAGATAAGCTATTCTGTTTTTTTTTGTGTAAAATCTGTTATTTATTCTGTTTTTCTGCCTCATAAAAATTTTTGAGCAAATGACACCTAGGGGCCTTTCTTCTTCGTTTACTTAAGCATTGGTAAACCCAAAATTTAAGTATTTTTGAGAATATTTTCTTGATTTTATTTTCGGAACTACACTTGTGTCAGCTTGTTGATGCTTCACTATGTCAAATGCTCGCTTATGCCCACTTAAAGATTTATACATGATTGTATGTAAATCTACTGTTGTCAATACTTAATATCGTGAATTGCAATTAACATGGAAATTACAACATACACATTCATAAGGATCGACTTGACTGAAACTGGCTGGAATTGAACAAGGTGCAGCATTTATATACGTTTTCACAGACAGTCGCGCAGATGTTCCAGGATGTTTGAGATAAATCGGAACTTCTTGTGAAGCCACGAGAATATCCGATATGGTGGATGTAAGATAAAGAGCAATTGAGAGGCATCAATTCTCGTTTTGTTAATGCAGCAGATAGGTATTGCCAAATATAAATAAATTTACTTATTCTTGTTAATTTTTAAGGTTTGTAATTAAGTCTTAGTGTAGCTTTAGCATCAAAATACCCAACATACATTATTATTATTATGAGAGGGGGGAGCGCGATGAAAATTATTATTGAAAATTGGGTTGCAAATACTGAAAGGTTGAGAAATGCTGCACTAACATAAGGTTTAATAAAATGCATAAAATATATAAATTTTTTAAATCAAGTGTAAGACCCCAAAATGGTGAAAAAACTAACTTTTTAATAATTGAAAAAAAATTGCCATGAAACTGCCAAAACACAAGATAAATAAATTATAGTAACTTAGCTTATGTATTATAAGTAGAAGTTAGAGATAATGAATTAATTATTGAGAAAATAGTAATAAGAATGCTTGCTCAGGAAAGTCCTATTAGACTTCTCACTTGTTATCATCTGAATGGTTATAAAATTTTCATCAGATGGAAAGGTTAGTTAAACAGGCTGTGATTTGCCATAGTAATGAAGTAGGCACAATTTAGTATCTCTATAGTAATGTTATATGAAAAAAGTAACATGGAAAGTTATACTGGAAACATTTTTTTTTAAACTTATATTTTACTTATTAAACAAAATAATTGAATTAATGTTCCTCAGAAAAGCTTTGTTTAAATGTTGGAAAACCTGTATTTTTTTGAAGGAGTAATTTTACTTGTATGTTTTGGGACAAAGAAATGTTTCATTAGAGTTTTATTTAAATTATCTTTATACAGTGAAGATATTGCTTCTTTTTGGCAATACCATAAAAATTGGTGAAGGACTATCTCAAAAAAAGGAAACATTGGCCAAAGATTCTTTGAGTTGATGAGATTATTAAGAACTCTTACTTAGTGTCATTTTTTAATTTACTGAAAGAAAGTTGCTCCTTTGTTTGTTACTTGTTACCAGCAGTATTGCTTTATCTTCATTCACAATTAACATAGTAAAGTTCCTGCATTTACAGCAGAAATCATGATAGTATAAAGAAAATAAATTAGCCAATTTTGTACTGTTGAATTTGCATTGCACTTGTATTATGTTTCTTAAAGTGAAATTTGATACAACTCATTTGCTTTTTTTCTAATGATTCTATTTATTTTGATTTTTCATAATTATCATAAATAAATAAATAATATCTAAATAATAATAAATGCGGTATATAAAAATGAAAACATCATTGAATTGTGAAATAATTAAACTACTAGCTATGTGGAAGTTGAATTTTCAGTCCTAATGAGTTTAGTTCCTGCACAATTCTGATTCTGTATGATAACAGACTTATTGCTTGGGTAGATATGTATGTGTGTATTAACCTTCTGGGAAAGCCACCTAAGTGATTATGTAGTAGTTGAAGTAAGTGTTTAAATTCGTCTACAAACTCTTATATTGTTCTTTTGACTTTCTGCTTCTTTCTGTTTTTAATTCATTTTCATGAAAATATTAGATGAATTTATTCATATACAGCAGTTTTTGACTGCTTTATTTTGCAGTGTTTGGAAGTTTAATACTATCAGGAACTGCTTATTGTTAAAAGAAAAACAAAAAAAACCTTTTGCTCTGTACTTCGTATAGCCAGTTCGGTCTGCTTTTCTTGTTCTAGAAAAGTTTAATTATCCGTCTGATAAGTCTGGTCTCTTCCATTCAGAAAATATGTCCTAGAAAGGAAATTTACTTCTTTCTCATTTTATTAATTATTGGGATGATCGTTTTGTAAATCTCTTCGTTTAAAATAATTCTCCAAATCCCGTCTTTTTTAATGTTTTTCCTGACGCATCACCGTAGGATCTGTCTTTCAATCTTTTCCAGTTTGTCGGTAAACCTTGTCTGGTACGGTCCAAATATGGTTTTGCATCCGTAAAGTATTTCTGGTTGGATAACTGAGTTATAATGTCTTATTTTTGTGTTTATGGACATGCATTTTTTGTTATAGTTGTTTTGTGTTTTTATTGTGGCTTTGATGAGTTTATTCTTTCATTCCAGTTTGTATTTTCTTGGAGGTTGTGTGTGATGTTTTCCCCCAAATATTTAAAGTTTTCTGCTAGTTTTATGTCATTATTGTTTATTTTTACTTTGCTTATGCATAGTGGGTCTCTCACCATAATTTTGGATTTTTCATATGAAATTTTTAGACCAATTTTTCCTGCAATCTCTTCCAGTGTTGACAGTTGGTATTTGGCCTATATTTTGGTCTAGTAGGGCTAAATCGTCCGCAAAGCCTAGGCAATTTACTGAGATATCTTTTCCTATTTTAACGTTATCTTTATTTAATTTTTTCCAATCCCTTGTTATAAATTCAAGGGCACAGTTGAATAAAAGCGGTGACAGTCCATCTCCTTGTCTCAGCCCTGTTTTGATGTCGAATGGATCAGATATTTCTTCCCTGAATTTAACCTTGGATTTGGTATCCGTTAGTGTTAGTCCTATGATTTTCACCAGTTTTGGGTGAAGCCCTAAATTTCTCAGGATTTTTAGCATTGATTCTCGATGTACACAATCATATGCTTTCTTGAAATCAATAAAAGTCACTACCAGTTGTTTATTCCTTAGTTAATGATATCCTATAATTAATTTTAAATGTAGAATTTGTTCTAGGCAGCCTCGCCATGGTCTAAATTCCCCTTGGTATTCCCCTAGTTCTTGTTCCAGTTGGCCTTTGATTCTGTTCTTGATAGAATTTTGTAAGTGCAATCTAGTAAGGAAATTCCCCTATAGTTGTCAGGGTTGGTTTTATCACCTTTTTTATTAAAGGGTGGATTATTGCAGTTTTCCATTCTTCCGGAAATTCCTCTTTGTGCCATATATTTATAATTTCTTTGTATTTTTTCTGACATGTTCTTCTATAATTCTGCAGTCGGGAAATTTTCTCCACTTGCTTTGTTATTTTTCGTTTGCTTCAGAGCTATCTTTACTTCTGCTAATGTTGTTGGAAGGCTGTTTTCTCTTGTGTGTGTGTTAGGGTGTGTTTTAATCGGGGTATTTATATCATAAGTGTAATTTGGATTGAGGTAATGAGTTATTTTTTGCCTAAAATGGGGAAATTTTTAATAAGTTTAAGTCCTAATTTTCAGGAAAATTTACACGTGAAAAATTTGCCTGGCTACCAGAATCTAACAAAATTGTACATGAATGATGATTACCATTTATGTTATTGGTATAACATATGGCTGTTGATAAAAGTATGTTTTCGTTTGACTGATTATTAAATGAACAATGACGTTATTAAATGAACATTATTAAATGAACAGGCTTATTGTTATCTAAATTAGAATCATTAATTTTGTCCATATGAATGAGAGTATTATGTTTTTTATTACAAATCTGATATCTATTAGTGACATTCATTAATAGAATGATTTTTGCATAAACAGTTAGAACAACAATTATTATCCGCCAACAAAGCTTTATGATCCTCAGTGGACAAATTTAAAAATTTTTTACATGGTAAATGATGATTTGAATTACACAACAAACATTGATTAGAATTAAATCTTGAATAATTACTAACATTATTTCCTCTAAATTATTTCTTAGAATTTAAGGTTAAGCATTTGTTAAAAGATTTGGTTGGATTGTTATAATGCTGTCCTTTGGTCCCATTATCTGTTTTCACTTGCATGTTTAGAGTGAATGCATTAATATTTTTGAGACATTGTTGTCTCGAATTAAGAAATTCAATAAAATCTTTGAAAGTGGGAAATTTTTCATCACTTTTCCTTCCATAATCTTGAAGTATTGTAATCCAATTTTGATGTTAGAAATTGGACAACAATAAATTCATACTTATTTACAGGAAGTTGCATTGCTTCAAATGAATTCATATTTTGAGGAAATTTCATTAATAAATTTATATAAAGTATCTACGGAATATCTTTTTATAGAATCTGATCTTAAAATACACTCAGCATTATGAAATGCAATTATATATTTGTTGTCAAATCGTACCTTTGATAATTCTAGAACAATAATATGATTTTTGTTAGTTATTGGCAGACCTTTAATGATAGCTAAGGCTTCATCCTTCAAAGAAGAATGTAGATAGTGTAATTTTTAAATATTACTTAAGTCATCTCTATATTAAATCAATAAATATATTAAAATAGTGCTGTCACTCTAATACATTACCTCTAAATACAGGTATATTAATTGGTTGTAGTTGTGGTTGTTTAAATATTGTATTTGAATTAATTTCTTTATTAGATGATTTTTGATCATTATTAGTATCATTTATTAAATGTTGCAGTTTGCATTCTACCCATAAGTCTTGCTTGACTTGTTCACGATCCAAAGATAAATAAACATCAAATTCCATTTCAAGTTTTGATTGAATGATGTCATATTTGTCTTGCTAATTAAGAAGATTCCTTAATTTAATTTGTAAATCAATTTTATCATCTTGTGAGGGATCAAATTGTTATGTAAAATTGTGAATTCTTGTTATAAAGGCCTTTACTGACCGTATTTGTGTTATTAATTGTTCCAATTCCATAATAGAATTAAATAATTTAAATTAATAATGTGAAATATTAAAAAAGTAAATTAAATGTGAAATGGATCAATGATATTATATAAGTGATGAAACAATGCAAATTAAGTGTAATAATAAATTAAAAAAGATTATGTAAATCATGATGCAGATCTAATTGTCGTAATACTTTTATTATAGTAATTTGATGAGTATTAAGATTCTTGAAATTTACAATTTTATCCACAGTTCTGGAAGACCAAGTGATAATTCTTCAAAATTGCAGATGATTCTTCAAAATTTTCAAATTATATTTTAGGTTGTGGATTATTCACAGCCAAAGGACCAAAAATGTTGAATAACTGCCACCTTGTTGTAGTACCTTGGTTAGGTTTAATTATTCTAAATATTTTGATTAATGGTTCAATTAAATAAGTAATAGTCTTTATTATTTTATATTATAAAGTAATTTTATTGTAATATTTGAACTTGTAATAACATTATATATGCCAATATTGTATTAACACGTGTTGAGTCATTAATGGCTGGCAGAAGACTGACCAACAAGAGCGTTAGACCATAGTTAAAAATTCATTTAAAAAGAAGTAACAGAAAAAGTGAGAAGTTATAATGAGTAACAAAAAAAGTGAGAGAATTAAAAATGAGTAAGAAAAAAGTGAGAAACCTTCATTTAAAAACTAAATAACTCAATTAAAATAACCTCATTTAAATAACCCTGAGTCTTAACAACAAGAAAACGAGGTTTCAAGCCAAAACCAAACATAAAATCCAGTTCTCTGAAGAAGAAAGTAAGTAAGATCACAAAGAATGAAACAATACTGGGCTAAAAGAAAGGCATAGAACGCAAAGAGTGATTGATCTAATGTATTCTGAAGTTCGGTGAAACGAAAAAGAAAAGAAAATAATAGATAATAATTTACCCCCAGTAATTTATTATTTATTTTTTAATGATAATAATTATTATTTTATAATTTTGTTTATCTCTACTAATTTTTTTCTTGTAGATGCTTAAATTTAAATTTAATTTTCAAAAAAAAGAAGAAAACTGCTAGAAAGGGTTAGATGAAGGAGATAAGGGGAAACTTTTCCCTTCTAGATTTTTAGTAATTAAACAGAGAAGAATATATAAATATTAATTTGTGAATTTTATGTACAAATAACTGCAGAATCCAACAATATTTTTATTTTATTTTTATACCCTTTTTTTGAGAAAGATAATACAACAGTTTAAACACAAATTTTAAACTTTTATGATGCTGACTGCAATCACTTAGTGAAAAGTGAATATTTACTTATTATTTTTTTTAGGTGTTTGAAGCTATTGATGATATATTTATTTTTATATATTGTTTAATTTTTTTTAGATTTATAAAGTTTTAAGTTTAAGGAATATTTTTGTAAAAAGATTTATTTGCCTGAATGTTAAACAGTTTATTTACATTATCAAGTCTACAATTTCATAAATTATTGATTATTAAGTTACTAAATTTTTTTAAGCCAATTGACCTTATTTTATGGTAATGATTTTGAAAAGGTTTGATTTATATCTGGTGATGGGGGATGTTTTTATGGGGTTAAAAAAAGTAATTTTCTGTTTAAAACACTTTATATTTGCTAAACTTAGCATTGTTGTAATTGGTATATATTTCTTTTTATTGGTTCTTGCTGATTTTACTGCTGCTTAAGGTTATATATTGGATTTTTTTTAGGGAAAAGATTATCTGTTATTTTTGTTTTGTAAGTTATATTGTTAAAAATATTTAAACTTTAATATTTTTTAATTCTACTGAAAAATTTTTTCTCATTTTCAGAGTTTTAATGCTGAAATGGATAGTGGTTATAGTTCGCAGTCTCCATTGCCACTACCACGAGCCAAAAGTCCTGTATCAGCACCTGTAGGAAATGCTGCTGTTGCCGGTAAAAAACCAGTTCCTTTACCAAGAAAAACTTTATTAGAATCAGGTGGAGGGAAAAAGAGTATGGATGATAAAAAACCGATAGAGAATAAAATTAAATCTAATGGCTTTAGAGAAGATACATTAACCAAAAGTTATAATACTTTAACAAAAAGCTTAAAAAATGAAATCAAATCGGCTTCTGATAGTGTACAAGAAAAAAGTAAAGCTGTTATTGAAAGTACAAAGAATGTCAGTGCACGTTTAGAAAAATCAGTACGTGGTATTCTTACAAGGCGTCCGTCGACAATTGTCTCATCTTCCCCTACAGCTGAAGAAGTGCAGCATAAATTTGAACGTTGTCAGTCATTACCGGGTGAAGAAATTTTTCACAGCATATCATTTGATTCGCCTTTAAACTTAGGAGATTCAAAACCTGAGATTATAAATTCTGATTCTGATTTTGAGGAGAGTGCCCCACCACCTTCATTTCCACCTCCACCGCTTCCTGATGAGTCACTTTATGATGAAGTACAGTCTGTGAAATCAAATAATTCTGGTGGCCATAGTTATGAAAATTATACATTACCTACATCATCATCATCAGTACAGAGTGAATGTGGTTTTCATTGTGGACAAGTCCCGATAATTAAAAAATTAAGTGTTTTCCAAGATAGCGATTCTGATAAGTCTTTAAGCAGTGAGACAACAAGATCATTAGCTGAGGAAAGAAGGAGTTGTCAAAGATCAGAATCATGGAGTTTTTATCATCCTGTTCATGTAGAACAAAGACCAGAAAGTGAATCATATGAAAATGTAGTGTTACAAGATAATGTGAAATTTAGTTCAGTTAATAATATTTATTCTCTGTCTCCTTCAATAGTTGCTACTGGCAGTAGTGAACAGGATACTATAACCAACAAATCATCATTGAATTCTGATGAAGTTGAACGTCCTTCATCTGGTAGTGAAGAACATAGCGTAATACATTCAACGATTTCACGTCCGGAAAGTACTGTAAGTTCACTTTCTGTTACTAATGATTTGTATAATAACTGGGATCCGATATCCAGAATGAAAGAAATAAGTGAAGCTAATGCACAACAAAGGGAAGAACAGAAGAAATTATTATTACCTTCAAAATCTGTTATACTCGAATTTGACCCTTTATATGAAAATGTTATGTATTCTGCATTAGAAGGAGAAGGTGCTCCGAAGGAATATGTTGAAGAATTTGAAGATATATGTCAATTACCCAGATACAGTACTATTGAATCTGGTAATGAATCTGATGATGAAGTTTTGGCTTCTTTACCTATTCCTCCAGAAAGAGTAGATTCAATATCTCAATTATCATCATCATCAGCTAGTGTTAAAAATATTCCTAATGATGTAGAATACTATTTATATCATCGAACAAAAGATAAACAGTCTGGTAATATAGAGATAAAGCCGTCATTTCCTGACCATTCAAAAAAAAATGTTGAACTTATATCACCTTCAGTTGATGAAACAGATGAAAGTGCCAGTATTTTAGATTCACAACCCTCTGAATCACCTGAACGAGAAGGTTCGCCTAAAAGACGTTCAAATCTTGTACGTTGGACTAGTATGAAACGTGCAATTAAAGCTGTTGCTGATGGTTCCAATTGGTCACCTGGTGTCATTAGAAGAGTAAGTAAAGGATCAGCACCGTCAGTTAAAACTGACCCTGAACCTCTGAAGCAAGATCTTCTTGAAAGGCCAGCACCTGATCCATCTTCTGTATTGATTCATAGTGGTTTTGTGTTTAGATCTCCGTCAGGTGGTGAAAAACCTAAAGATTTCTCTCGACGTTGGTGTAAGTTGAGAGAAGGGAAGTTAATATTTTCAGCTGAAAAAGATGTCGGAAATGGAAAAGATTTTATTTCATTGGATACAATATCGAGCATTCAGATGATCAGAGATAAAAAAACCAGGTGAGTTTTTCTCTACATTCTATTAAGTATCATGTCATTATTATTTGTATCTGTGTTGTGTAGTTCAGAATGAAACTGTTAATTAGACCTTGGTGAACAAATTATACCGAATGTGCATAGAAATGTATGAACCATCAGACCCAAGTAGAACTTTTTCTTGAAATTTAGGGAGGTTTTTGTATGGTACTTGTAATATAACTGTATAACAGCTAGATTGTTGTTAAAGTAATTACTAAATGGCTAGTGGGTTTTTAATGACATGTTTACAGAATAAAAGCAAATCTAATTTAGTTTTCCCATCCATTTTTTTGTTACACACTTATGTAGCAAACTGGTTACTCTGATAGCACCTAGTTTGCTAACTGAATTTTACTTCCTTGTACGAAGTAAAGGAAGTAATGTGATCATGAACAATTTGGGTTTTCATATTTTAATGGAAATAACCATTTTGACCATCCCTGAATTCATTTTGACTAGTTTTGATGTGACGTCTGTGTGTACGTATGTATCTCCCATAACTCAAAAATGATTAGCTGTAGGATGATGAAATTTTGGATTTAGGGCTGTTGTAATATCTAGTTGTGCACCTCCCCTTCTGATTGCAATTGACTGAACCATAAGTGTCCAAAAAAGCCCAAAATCGAAAAACTTTGGATTTTGTTCTTTTTCTTAACTGCAGTAAAAGCCCTCATTGAGAGCTTTTCAATGATATGTCATAAGTGGTATTTATTTTCATCGGTTCCAGAGTTATAGCCATAAAATTTCAGTTAATGAAATATTTGGATCTTACAAGGGAAATGCATGTTGGTTTCAATCGGACTTCATCTCCATTTTAGAATTAATATAACATCAGTAAATCGTAGCACCTTTATCTTTTCACCTTGCATTGTTACTTCGGATCTAAACTGTTCTTTAACATCATTAACTGCTAGTTCTGTGTAAAGATTAAAGTAACTGGAATGGGGAATATCCTTGTCTGACTCCCTTTTTTTTTTAGTACTGCTTCTTTCTTATGCTCTTCGATTATTACTATTGCAGTTTGGTTCCTGTAAATGTTAGCAATTGTTCTTTTATCTCTATACTTTAACCCTAAATTTTTTAAAATGCTTAACATTTTAATCTGTCTATGTTATCAAATGCCATTTCTAAGTTTATAAATGTCTTGTATGTTGGTTAGTTTTTCTTTAATCTTCCTTCTGCTGTTAGTCTGAGTGCTGAAATTGTTTCCTTTGTTCCTTTACTTTTCTTGAAATCAGATTGGTCTTAATCTAACACTTCTTCCACTCTCTTCTCAATTTTAATTCTAGTTAAAATTTTTGAAGCATGAAAATTAAACTAATTGTTATGTATTTTCACATTTACCTGATCCTGTTTTCTTTGGTATCATGATAACACTCTTTTTGAAGTCTGATAGAACTTCCCCTTTTTCGTAAATATTACTCACCAGTTTGTATAATAGGAGCCTTTCTCCCATTCAAATCCTTTAATGCTCTATTAAATTCTGATCTTAGGATTGTATCTCCCTTTTCATCCTCTTCTACTTACTCTTCTTCCTCTATAACACCAGTTTCTAATTCATTTCCTCTGTCCAGCTCTTCAATATATTCCACCCATCTACCAACCTTTTCTTTCATATTATAAATCGGTGTACCATCTTTATTTAACATATTATTAGATTTTAACTTATGTACCACAAAATTCTCCGTAACGTTCCTGTATGGTTCATCTATTTTACCAGTGATCATATCTCTTACCACTTCTGAACAGTTTTCTTTAATCCACTCGTTCGCTGATTTGCACTTCTTGTGTATAATAATTATCAATATGTTCTTTTGCCTTCTTCATCACTAGCATTCTTATACCTTTTATGCTCATCCATCAGCTGCAATATATCCTCTGATATCTGAGGTTTTCTACCAGTTCTTTGTTCTGCCTAAGTTCATTTCTGCTGATTTAAGAATCTCCTTTTTAACATTCTTCTTTCTTCTATATTTTCTACTTTATCTTTTTTACTCAGACCCTTGTGATGTCCTCAAAAATCTTCTTTACCTCCTCTTCCTCAAGCATCTCTGAATTCCACCAATTCTTCTGTTACCTTTTCTTCAGGTTTTTAAACCTTTATGTACATTCCATTATCACTAAATTATGTTGCTACACAGTATCAATGTCTGCTCCTAGATATGCTCTGCAGTTGATGAGTTGATTTCTAAATCTTTGCTTAACCATGGTATTATCTTTCTGATACCTTGTAGTATTGCCCAATTTTTTCATGTGTATATTCTTCTATTATGGTTTTTAAACTGGGTATTGGCGATTATTAATTTATACTTCGTGCAAAACTCAATAAGTCCTTCATTTCTTTTATTCAGACCATATTCACCCACAGTATTTCCTTTCTTGCCTTTTCTGATGCTTCCATTCCAATTTTCAACTATTATTAAATTTTTATCTCCCTTTATGTGTTTAATTGTTTTATCAATTTTCATATATACACTCTACTTCATCATCATCATGGGCACTTGTAGGCTTGTAGTTGTTAACAATCGTTGTCGACTTAGGTTTTGATTTTATGCTGATTACAATGGTTCTATCGCTAAGCATTTTGAAATACTCTACTCTCTTTTCTATCTTCTTGTTCATTATGAAACTTACTCCTGCCTGCCTTTTTTTGATGCTGTAAATTGTTGTAAAAGTCTATAAACCAAGATTTTATATATTTTTATAACATCTGTTATATATTATATTTTTAATGCGGTAAGCATAATTTTACTGGTAAGCATATTGCGGTAAGCATATTGTACAAGTAATATATACTTTTTTAAATCATGGGTTTATCATTTGTTTAAATCCAGAAATTGTTCTTTCTGCAAATCAGAACTATTTATTGTGTATTGTCCTGCTGGAAAATTTTAAGTTATTGTATGGTAACATTTTCTAATCATTTCACATAATTAATGTTTTCGATTACCATTGCTCACAGTTAACCACAGCTATACTGAAATTAAATAAAATATCAATAACTTAATAAATTATTAAAATTATGTTAGTTTTTATGATGATTTTAATTTGTTTAATTAGACTAACATTAACTGTGAATGAAATCCTTTATGATCAGGTATTATTAGTGGTTTGTTGCAAACAAAAAGATTTGCAATTGTTATCTTTACTTTGAATTTTATCAGTTTATATGAAACTTAATGATATCTTAGCTAGACTAATTTTTTATTATTATGGAAGTGATATTCATTAATTTGTTTTCTTTCTGAGAATGAAACTACTCATTGGATTTTTTCTTCTCTTTTATTATTATGGAAGTGGTATTCATTAATTTGTATTCTTTCTGAGAATGAAACTACTCAATGGATTTTTTCTTCTTTTTTCTGGTGACACACACACACACACACACACAGAGAGAGAGAGAGAGAGAGAGAGAGAGAGTGATGGGGGTGATAATTATAAAAATATGCATGATTATTTGTAAGATGATTTGAGAAGAAAAAAATTATGAGTGATTGTGATAATATTTTAATTACTGTTTTCTTCATATTTATTTTCTTTATCATAAAATATTTATGATATATAATAAAAGAGATAAATTTATATATGCCTTAATAATAATGGGGAATGACCTGTGTTCACTAGATATAATAAACAATTGTACTCTTTATTAAACTTAATACACTGAGACTTATTCTATAATTATATGTTTTAATAGTGTGATGTATAAAAATAAAATTTTCTGCCATTTGTTCTTGAGTAGCTATTTCATTTATGAAATTTAATAGATTTATAAGGGGGTTTTGTGTCGTAGTTGGCTTATAATTAAAAAAAGATTAAATTTATTAAATATCTTCAGACTTCAATAACAAGAGGAGGTCTGAATTCAAACTAGGTTCAAGCCTCTCTCTTCATTAGATTGACCAATTTTCTGTATTTCCAGATAAATTTTTTCTCCTGGTCCCATTATAAGTTAAAGGCATTTTTCAAAATCCAAGATATTGATCAGAAAACTAGGGATAGAATGTAAGTTGTATTCTTGCACTCTTTTCCAGCCAGCTTTGACTTATATGCAGTAGCATATAAGTCTGTTATTTTCCTCTGTTATTGTTAAGGTATGCAAATTTCTTGCCTTTGGATTCCTACTGCAGCTTTTATTTTATACGGGGTTTTCTTGTCAGTTTATAACATTTTAAATTAAAATTTAAAAAAAAACAAAAAACAAAATCCAACTTAAAAACTAAGTAATAAAACTTTTTCAATTCTTCTTTAAAATTTACATTTTTTGAAGTCCAACCCGATTAAAAATTAACTTCCACCACCATATTACCAATCAACTTTTAATTTTCTGATTTCAAAAAGTTGAAATTCACAGAGTTGAAAAAGTGTTATTTTTTAATTTTTTGGAATTTGTTATTACTATTTCTTTTTTTAAACATTACCTTTTAAGTTGTTTTCTTGTTATTTATTTAATTTTTTAAATCCTGATCCGTAAAAAGTTACTTTCATTCCTTTACTACAATCGTATGGATGCTTTATATCTCAAAAATTATATAAAGCAGTTTTATGGAATAAAAATGATTGTAAAGTAATAAGGGAATCTTAAAGATGGGAGCCCTGTTTAATTATCTAGCTTCCTTCTCTGATCTATAATTCTAAGTTTTAAGGGTCTCTTATCCCTTGGTTATTTAACTTAAATATTGTTAGACAGTAAGGGTTAGTTTTCCTTCTAAATGTTTTTATTTATTATATAATGTCTAATGTCAGTCCTTTGATGCTACTGTAAATTAATGCTAATCAAATAAAAAGTACAGTCTGACTATTACTTTATGAGGACCCCACTCCTCTTATAGGATGTACAGAATACGGTTCTAATGGGAGATTAATGATAACTTTTTAAATTAATGGTTTATGTGTAAAACAGTGGCATCCCTGAATTTAGACTTAACTACAACTGGGTCTTTTGCACATCCGGTGAAAATAATAGGGTTTCTATTGGAAAATTAATACCGTAAATCTGTATAATATGTTCAAATTTATTATATAAACCACATCAAATATCAAATCTTTATGATACCAAATGTGATAATAAATTCAACAAAAAGCCTGACTAGAAAAACTGCTGATGCAGTCAATCTTTTAATAAATTGTGCTTTATATATATATATATATATATATATTGGGAAAGTAAATTAAGTATTGGTTATTTGTATAAAATTTTCTATATATTTTTTCATTCCTAAAAAATGCCTGATTGATGAATGATTTTTTCAGTAAAAAATGCCTGTAAAAGAATTTGCTCTCAAAAACTGCAAAGATGATTAAAATAAAAGAAAAGGGGTGTGAAACCAATACTGCATGTATAGTGGTTTTATAATAAGGCACCATATTTATTTTTGGGTGCTGTAATATGAGGGATTTTCAATAATTAATAGGACAAATTGATGTAAAGAAAAACAATTCATTCAATAACAGTGAAACTTACACTACTTTTCAACATAGTCTCCAGCAACATTTAGGCACTTGTCCCACTATTCTGTGAGCTTTCTGTTTCTCGCAGTGATGAAGTGTTTACCTTGCTGTTTGAACCATTTGTGTACCGCTTTGTTGTCATTGGACTTCTTGCCATGTAAAACATCTTTGAGCAGGCCGAACAAATGGAAATCGGACAGGGCAAGGTCTGGGCTGTAAGGAGGATGTGGCAATACCTCCCAACCCAACCTTTGAGTGTTTTTCCTGTTCACTGAGTGATGTGGAAATGCAGTTGTCAAGGAAGAGAATCACATGTTTTGAGGGAGCTCCCTGATGTTTTCACCTTATCGCTATCTCACTTTCTGTGGGAGAATGTTAGAATAGTACTCACTCTTCACAGTACGTTGTAAATAGTCACTAAAAATTGGGCCTTGTAAGTCCTGGAAGACTGTCAACATCACTTTACCGGCTGAAATGTGATTTGTGAAAATTTTTTGGTGAGCAAATCTGGATATTTTCACTCAAGACTTTTCCATTTGGGTTTGGGCTCGAAATGGTGTATCCATATTTCAACACAAGTTATTATACAATTCTAGAAAGTCCTTCCGCTTCAAACTGTTCTTTGAACTCAGAACATATCTGTATCTAGGTGTCTTTATGGGCAGTCAACTTTCTTGGAACCTATCTTGAACAAGTTTTGCCATAATTTAGCACATCATGTGACTGATTGAATGCGTGGTTCCAACACTAATTTTACACAAACTAGCAGTTTGGAAATTGTTATTTTCCAGTCTTTGTGAATAAAATCATTTATGCGATTTTGCAGCATGATAGTCAAAACTTCAACTGGTCTTTCAGAGTGATGGAGATCAGTCACACTTGTTCTGCTTAAATCTCTTGTGGCTCATGAAACAATTCTGGTAGACAATTTGAGTATGAAGCTAGTAGCAGCAAAATTTTTTAAAATTGTTGAATTTTCAAGCAGCATTGCAAAAACATTGCAGAACAGTTGTTAGGTAACACTGCGGATAACTCAGTATTGCTCAAAATTGTCATAACAGTTGATGAAAATGTGGGTTTCTGGTCATGATATCAAAACAAAGGTCAATTCAAAGAAAACAACCACAAATGTGAGAAAGCAATTGCTGGATTTTGCACCATGATAATGCTCCACATCACACTTCACTATTAATTCGTGATTATTTAGCCAAAAGTATTATTGTATCGATTGCAGAGCCTCCCCTCCATATTCTCCAGACACAGCACCCTGTGACTTTTTTTGTTCCCACTAATTAAGAGAACATTGAAAGGACAATAATTTGTGCAGTAGATGAAGTAAAGAAAAAATTGCTGAGTGGACTTAAGGCTGACCAAAAAATGCTTTCCTTAAATGTTTTGAGGATTAGAAGAAATGCTGGTATAAATTTGTCACATCTTTCGGGGATTACTTTGTAGGGGACAATAGCAATATAGAAAAAATAAGTAAATTCTTTTTGATGATTAAAATTCTTTATTTATATATATATATTTATAAATTTATTTAAATTAAATTCTTTGTAGTCCATATCTCCTCTTCGTATAAAATCTAGCTAATTACATAATATAAAAATTATTCAGCTACTCCACAAAATACAGAATTAAAGTACATTCTTAGCTTACTTTTTTTTCATTAAAGCGCTTTTGGGCATAAGCCTATCTTCTAATGGTTTTTTTAAATTTTAGTTTTTTACATTTACACAATAGATAACATGATATGTTAAAATTTATAGAACATATATTTGTTGTCAATAAAAAAAAAAATTGTTTTAAATTTAAAACGTTATAATATTAAAACTTTCCTCTTAACATGTGCTGTCTATATATTCATACAGTACTGTACTGATAATTTAATTTATTTAAAATTCCTTATCAATTTATTACCAACTGGGGAATGTCCCCATCAAATCTGTTTGCCGATTCATTAGGCTGAATTCATGCTTATATATATATATATATATATATATATATATATATATATATATGTATATTACAACTGCGACTGAACAAATATTTGCTCTATAAATTTTAATGTATTCCTATTGTGTAAATGTAAAAAAGTAAAATTAAAAAAAGTATTACTGAAGATAGGGCTTATGCTTGAGAGCATTTTAATGAAAAAAAAAGTAAGGTAAGAATGTTTTTAATTCTGTACTTTGTGGAGTGGCTGAATAAGTTTTATATAATTAGCTGTACGTATATATTTATTTATATTTTTAAAAAATCTTATTTACAAGTACTTTCACTGATATCTTACTTGTTAAGGTTAGAACAATTTGAGTTCTTCATTTCGGAAAATATAGTATTAACTGCCTGGCATTGTAGGGTTTTTGCATTATCTTATTTCTTCTTTATCTGAAATGAATGTTCTGATGAGACAGCAACACTGAACTTATTTTTCATTTAGTTAATGACATGATAACAAGTTATAACTTACACAAAATCATTAAACCTTAACAGAATGTTAATTTTTTAACGATAATAATTACTTGTTACATGTAGAAGAGAAATTTTAAAAGAATTACATTATAAAATTTCTATTATCAATAACTAAAACTTCAAAAATGTAACCATCTTAAAAAAAACTATACTAAAGCATACAGCAGTAACAAACACTTTTTCATGTTTTTAATGTTTAGTTTTAGAAGATGAGAAATTAAAAAAATTGTTCTTATTTAAAGTTTAGAAGTTTAGATAGGCTTTATAAAAGGGCACTTGCAAGAAACTCAGAACAGAAATATAAATACTTGCTTTTGTAGATATGAATACTTGCTTTTTTTATAATTACTCTAAAAACGCCAGTACTAAGTGATGATTATGATGAAAAAATGAGAAAAAAGGTCCTCCATTTCAGTTGGAAAAAACTTTCAACAGGACCCTGAGAGATTTTCTTGTTTGGGAAACAAAGATGATAATTGAAATTAGTATACTTTATTTGAACAGTAATAGTTTGTAAAAAAGAATTAAATTAGTTGAATTGACAACCTCCTTCATTTCTGAAGCCTATTAAAAAAACTTCTATGTGTGCATTGATAAACTGAATAAAAAAATATGTGAAATAATTAAAAATAAATATTATTGTGATGGAAAATAACTGTTACTTAAACTGATGTGGAGCAGAAAATAATGCAAGATACCTAGAAGTTTAGGCCACAAGAAAGTTACTTTTATGTCCATACTGATATATTAATCACATCGTAATTTTCAAATACCACTTCATCCATTATGATATCTATGATGTCATAATGGTTTTCTTCATTTGATTTTATTCAACTAACCAAAACAACATAAAGTTTTTTATTTTATTTTTGTAAAAATAACTTCAGTGGACTGAAACAGTTGTTTCTTAAATAAACTGCTGAGATAATATTTGATCCAATGAAATAATATTTCATTTGAAAGTAGGTAAAGATACTATTTTTTACTATGACTTGATGAAGATAGAAAAGGGATTGCACAACAATTAAGAAACTGCTGAGTGTGAGCTAAAACTGGAATGTGAGGGAATATATATTATTTCTTAAGTTATTATTCTTACTCCATGGATTAGACATTCTCTGTCTGTTCTGATCTCTAGCTTAATATTGATCTGCCTGAGTTTCTTGATATCTGGAAGCTAATAATGAAATCCTTCCTTGTTCAATTTGCAAAGTGAATATCTTCTATTATTCTGTAATCTGTTTATATTGAAAATAGTCTATTCATTCTCAATGTCATGATCAGAGATCTCATCTCTGATTCCCATATAAATCTTTAGTCTCTAGTCGAACCAACTGAAATTGAAGTATTATTTAACAGAGTATATACAGAGATTATTATTTTTTTTAATTATTTTATTTTATTCACCCTACTTTTGACTTAAATAGTGTCACAGAATTCACTGAATTTATTTATTTTTTTTGTATGTTGTTATCACTTTCATATGATGCATCACTGACCAGACACTGAAAAAGCAATTGTTTTTAATATTTTATTATTAATAATGATCATGCTTCTTACTGTGTAATCAACATTTCATCGTCAGACAATTTTATTCCAAAAAAAAAATATATTTTTTCTATTCCCAAAAGACATCGTCAATATAGAAATTAAAAGTGTCAGAGAACTACAACAGCCTTGTTGTACTACTCTATTTGTCACTGTTGGAAGTATCAGTTCTCCTATACAGTAAAATAATGTAGTATCTTCATGCAAATATTTTATGGCATTTATATGAGGCTTGGCTGATAAATTTTGCACGTACATGGCATATTTCCATTTTAACTGCCACTGAAAACAAACTGGTAAATGGTTTTCAACGCATCGCAGGTTTGTAGAGGAGAATTTTAGCTATCATGTGCTGCCATGCCCAACTCGATATTACCTTTTATCTCCATAGCATGCTAGTGTGTAAAATTTATCAGCTGAGCCTCGTAATATGTTTAGGATAATCTTTTTTTTTTACAATAATTTCTCATAGTTTGTATTTGATTATGCTTTCAAAAGTATATGACTTTTGAACAATTCTAACAATTGCTATAATTCCCTTTTGTTTAAACAGAGAAATTATTTTTGCTCTCTTCCAGTTTTCTGTTACTGCATATATGTGTTAAAACAAATTAAAGAGATGCAGTGATCTATTGGTCAAATCAGAATTGTCTCTTTTCAAAAGGTCACTATTATCCAGACCTGGATCTTATCTCTTTTTTTTTTTTTAAGACTGTTTAGAAAATATCACTCTTTAATAAGGATTATCATCCTGATTACAAGCTTTTATTGTCAGTTCCGTAATATTCTTTGGAATGCTGAAGATCTTTATAATGCTATACACTAAATGTTCTTTGTCATAACATCTACCCTATTTCTTTCCTGCATTCAGAGTTTTCATTACTTTGTAAGCCAGGCTTTAGTGACAATGAAGGTCTTTCTTAATATTTCCAACAAACATATCCTAAGATTGCTGTTTAATCTCCTAGCTAAGTATCTCATCTTATTTCATATTCTGTTATATATTATTCTATTTGCTTCAGAAGCAAATAGAATAATATATAATATAATATATAATAGAATATTTAACCATCTTCTGAATGCTGCTGTTTGTTCCTTTTACACTGTTTCACTTCATCATTCCAAACTTTCAAACCTTACAGCTGTAATGTTTGAATTGAAATTTTTTTCTTATATGTACAATTTCATAAGCAGCTGAGTGAATAGACATGTCTCTGACATTGTTCCAGCTCTACTTTACATCATTTTATTTTGTCTCATAATTTAAATGGATGGAACCTCTGGTATAGAACATGATTATCCTTATTCAAGAACAAATTCACTTAATAATTTTCTGTGGGTGAACTGATTTTTCATACTTTTTCCATTTCATGTAAAGATTTGTTGTAGATATCAGAATTATCTCTGAAGAAATCATTTCCTCTTTATGTTCTGGTGACTGTGATTTATCCCTTTATACATTCATTTACAATTACACAGACTTCAGACTTCAGTCCATCTGTGTATATTTGTGGATATCATTTTTAATTTTATTAAAAAAAGTTAATAATTGTTAGATTAATATAAGTTCCAAAATTTTGCCATTATCATCTACAAGATTTCTAAAACTACGCACAACATGAGGTAGTGGGATATTGCCCATTCTAACATTTATATACCCTATTTTATCATTAAATCTTAAGATAAGCCACAACCATATGTTAGATTCAGTAAAGCGTTATAAAATTTATTTCTTATATTTTCCATTTTCCAGTGTAATAGTTTTGTGATTGTTATTATTTTTTAAAATTGTTTCTTAATAAATGAATAGTTCTTTATATTCCTTTTCCATCTTTTGACAAGAATAGCCTTTACTTCCCCGTTCTCTCTTACAAACATTTAAATATGCATTAAGTAGAAATATTCACAAATGAAAAAAATTGTGATTTCTTTTTTATTTTGCAGACTACTGAAATGCTTATCTGTATTTTTCCACAACTTAATGCTTCCTCAGTTCCCTTTCCAAAAATACCTGTAAGATTGCAAATTGCAAAATTTACTGATCTTAAAAGTTACATTTCCATTTTTTTATAGCTGAAATTCAGTCCTATTATTGAGGCTTCTATTGGTGCAAGCACTCCTTTCTTTTCATATGAACAGGGTACTAACCTGTCGCATCACCTCCAATCTGGAGGATCAGGAATTCTTCTGTAGGGTTATCATACCCTAGCTGAAAATCTTTGTATAAGCTGTTGAGAATCTGACTTTCACTCTCTTCCATCTTCTTGCTACATGTTGACAACCCTCATGCTGCTGCATACCCAGAGTACAAGGGGATAATAAGATCTTACAGGACTTATGAGAATAGGATTTTCTGCTAGCGCTGATAGGCTACATACGTAAGAGCTCTGTCCCATTCTATAGAAAACAATTGGCATTTATTGGTGAAAAAACCATCTGGGTAAAATTGGAAATTTTTTCCATTTATTGAAGTTTTTGACAACTAAAGTAAATCAAATTATTTGTAATACAATTTATACATAGTGGTATTGAAAATAACTGCCACATAATAAACAGTTAGAAATTACTGAATATCTTGTGTGACGTGATGTACAAATGTTTGTAGCAGTCTATTCATAATAAGAAGATTTTGTCTGTCAATCAGATTAGAAATATATAAATAAGTTTAGTTCTCCAAACAGCTGGTTTAGTAGTTGACTTGGCCAGTTAGTTAGCAAGTTGTGTCAATTGTACAATTGAGAAAGATCATTTATCTATCGTTTATTTATTAATAACTTGTATATTTAATCTGGAGCTATTGGGTCAGAAAAGTAACATCCAAACACAATGCATTTTTCATCTTGCTATAGTATGGTAGTACAAATGTTTAACTACGTAAATTGGTATAAAAACTAAATTCAATCAAAGTTATATTTACTTAAGATTTTCAGGTTTTGCCCTTAAAAGTTTTACAAAATGAATTTATATATATGTATCATGCAAACGACTTTTAGTATATTCAGAATGAAGGGTATATTTTTTTCATGGAAAGTTGGGAATTAAATCAAAGTTTATGCATTATGATAAAGATTGTTTATTTCTTGGTTGAGGTTTTAGATTTAATTATGATTTTATACTAAGATTGAATTCTAATCTTGGTTTAAATTTGTGGTGTTTATCAGTTCAGTTTCTTTCAGAACAAAAAAAAATTAAGATAAGCTAAAGTTTAAGCTAGGAATTGTTATTTTCATAAAAATAACTTAACAGGATGTCGGTTTAAAATATTATGCCAATTTATGTCTGATTAAATTGGGAAGAACTATTTAATATTCTCAGAACTTAGTTGGAAGTCGTATATAACAGTTTAATGTGGGAGTGTTTTTATGGTTATAAATGCATGTGTTTTGTATGCAGGGCTTAAATTAAATAAAAACATTTATGATTATGTAATGTAGAGTTTAAAAGTTGTTTAAGTAGAGAATAAATAGTTTCATTGAAATGAAGTGATTATTATTAGTTGACGCTTGATTTCTTTTTCTTATCTCCACTTTCCTACTCTTATTCACACACATTTTAAACAAAATATCACAAAGCATAAATTTTATTTTTATCAATTAAATAATATTTTCCTATTTACTTTTAGATAATTCAGTTAATCTACTATAATTATTACTTTTTAAGTTGTGAACAATAAATATTTATTAATAAAATATACACAAAATATATATACATTTGTACAAACACATGCTTATGATTGAAATACAAAGCTGTGAATGAACAAAGTGAATTATTGTTGTTTAAGTTCTTTTTAAAATCTGTTGAGTATTTCTTTTGTAATATTTTAATCAAATGATTAATTTACTTTCAGAAATTATATTTATGTATTGTCTTGAAATCTTACATTATTTAGAATTTTTTCTTAACTTACAACTAAAGGTAGGTTCTCAATTCTTTCCATTTTTTTACCAAGTCGTATGCTTTACTAAATGGATTGATTTTAATTATTACTTTTTTTTTACTTTGTGTAATAAGTTCCTCAAGTGATCCTGCTGTAAGTTTTTTCATATATTCTAAGCAGAAAAGGTTCTAAATTTTATGTTATTACATTTGCATATATATATGTAGATAGGCAGAGTGATATTGTTCTAATACTCAAAGTACTTTTCGAGACAGTCTATAGGAAATCTTGATTAATTATTAAGTAAAAGTAAAACAGGTAGTTTTATATTCCAGAGAGCTTATTCTCTGTAGCTGTATGTTTATATAATTTCTCTGTTATCTCTTCTTATTTTAGTATAGTTTCAGATTTCTTCCCTCGTGAATTTTTTATGAAGTTGTTTTTTTCATATTGGCTATATTTTTTTGAAGCGTATTCTTATTTTAAATTAAAATAAAATTAAACAATAAAAGTAAAATAAGTTAAAAAAAATATTAAATTGACATCATTAAAAACCTCTTAAAAAAGTGAAATATAACACTTTCAGATGGTTAAATTAAAATTTTTTCAGTGCCAAATTAATGGTTATTAAGTTGTTTTCAATTTGGCAAAAATTAAAAAAAAAGAGATTTTTTGAAGGATTTAAAACATATTATTATTTTTCACTAGAGAAGGTCTATCTGTTTAGTCTATTTACTTTAAAAAAAAAATGTATTGTTTGAAACATTTAACTTCATGTCTGCCAATTTTTTTTTCACATTTTGTCTTGTGTAAAGTTTTGTGAGGTTTCTTAGCTAATAGTTTTGATTATTTTTTACACCTAATTGTAATAAATAGAAATGGCTGTTGTTTGAACATTTTTTTGCATTTATCTCTTATGTACAGTACACTTCTCATATTTAATCTTGGTTTGATTGGTCTTCTCTTTAATTGGTCAAGTCTGATTGAAAATTTATGTAAGTTAACCTTTGATCATTTATTCATAGGCAGTAATATTTTATCAAGAAGAAATGTTACTAGAGCCATGTGTTTTATCATGCTAAGCAGACTTTCTGTCATATATCTTGAGTCATTTCATGAATTCTGTTTGATAAATTTTATTAACACATTCACCAAAAATTATAATCCAAGAATAGAGTTGAATTTTAATACTATTTGATTAATGTGTCTTGTTTGGAAGTTACACAGATTTTTTTTTTATATAATGAATGAGTTGAGTTGATTAGTATTTCTTAAGTTCTTTTACAAATTAACTTTTTTGTGATAAAATTTCATATTGGTGTTAGGATTTTATATAAACTATTAAGAATATAATATTTTATTATTAAATATTAATTTTAAATATACCTCCATCTGGTATGCTTTATTTGAGAGATATATTCTTTTTACTTTGTTAAACTTTCTCAGAAACTATTTCTGTGTTACATCATTATAACAGCTATCCTGCCTCACATTTTTCTATAACCTAGAGTTAACATTTGTGGATAATTACCTCATTCATAATTGTATGGCTTGATAAAATAAATGGTTATTATCTGTCTGATAAACATCTGATCGTGTATTTGTGGTTGGTGTTTTAATTTATTATTTATGGATAAATACCATTATTTTAATAATAGGTTAATTTTTTATAAGAGTTTTATTTATTATTTTTATTGCACACAATTAGAATAACTTGCCATCAGAATGTAGTTTTAGCATTGCTAATTAACCCAAAAATGAAAACTCAGATGTATGATAATAAAAAAAGATACAGAATTATTATGATGTACTATAACAGAATCCAGAAGAACTGTTTAAATTTTGAGTGAAATCTTAGATCCAGAGCTGTAACATTTAACGATTTATTCATCTTTTAAATTTTAAAGAATTCATACCTCAAGCTTTATGGCAAGAAATTATATAGGCTGACCTTCTATATTATGAACCTCTTTCTAATAGACTGATGTGTATTGTACTATAAAGTTTCTGGTGCTATAGCTATGTTTAATTGCAGTTTGTCTTTTTATTCATTGTTATTACAAATGCAAATTATAAGTTGTAAAATGAATAGATTCAGTAATGTTAGTGTTTTTGAAGCTTAGAAAAAAGTGATTTCACAAAATGTTCTATTAGATTTAATACGTGTAATACATTATTTACTTTTGAGAATTAAATTCTTTTACTTCAAAAAACTACCCCATAGAGTAATGCCATATGAATATGCTGAATGGACATATGCATAATAAATGTACATTCAATTGGTGTTATTGGAAATAACAGAAAATGCAGAATTTATTAGGTTTTCCAAATAATCAGTGTGTGGTTGTCAAACAGTTTGTGTTTTATTTACCTTTCCTTGCATTTCCCAACATGTAATAATTTATTTTTCACGTTACTTAATGTAAAGTACTTTTGGATTGTCTTGTCCTTATGAAATACATAGTTATGATTTGTAAAAGCTACTGCAATAAAAAAGTTTTGTGATGTAAATGATAACAATCTCAAAAATTTATATAACATTTTTATTTTTTTCAAAAATGTTTAATTTTTATTAATTTTGCTTCATAACCTGTACTTTAATTTTATTTGTGGGATTAAATTTTTTTAGTAGTAATAATAATAAAAGCAAAGTATGTATGTACCTTGTATTAATTTTTGCCTTTGATTTATCCATAATAATAAACAGTTATAAATGTTTGGTTTCATAAAACGAAAGGCATTAAGTAACATGAACTGCATTGTTAATTGGGAAAACTTAATACTTGGTCAATTTTTTTTGTTAATAATATTATTAATGGCCAAACAATATTTCTTTTGTATTTTGTTTTTATGTATGTTTATTTTTAATGTACAGTAATGATGGAGAAGAAGTATATTGTATGGAAATATCTGTCTTTACAAAAGCACGTACGCATTTATTGGGATCACCAGGAACTACAGAAAGAATAATATGGATGCAGAAAATTTTAGAAAGTTTAACATCTGTATTTCCTTGTAAATTTACTGCTGATTATACACGTGCTGGATGGTGTTATTTGAAGGTAAGTTTTAAAACATTTATTTCTAAATTGCTCAATGTTCAGTGTTAATTAGGAATGTATACTGTTACTGTTACTTTTCCTGTTTAATATTACTTTTTCTATTTCTGTGTGTGTCTGTGTGCATGCGTGCGTGCGTGTGTGTGATAATTTTGTTGATTAGGTTTTTGATGTCAGTAATAAGCCAGCAATAAATATCTAGTAGCTGAAGAATGTCTTATTGGATGGAATTTTTGTAATAATATACAGAGGGGTCCAAAAAAATGTACTCACTGTTTGTAATTAAATAATATCTAAACAAAAAATCACTAATCTAATCTGTAGTGTAATGTAAGCTATTAAATTATTCTTTTTAGGCGAAGCTGGCAATTTATGCCATGCATGCGCGGGTGGTGGGTTGGAACAAGCCAGTCATATTGACTAATGCAGCAGAAGACAGCGAGTAGCAACAGTGGCTGAGATTTGCTTATCGTTTGTTGAATGCAAGGCTGTACTGAAGTGTTACTGTGGAAGTATGGGAATATTCACAAGGTACAATGGCTGTGGCAGAGAGAGTTTAAAGATGTGCACAAGGAAAGATATGGCTGACCATGAACTACTACAAGTCGGTGTCCAGTGCTGTGGTATTGTAAAATTTTACCTGATCACTGCAAAAATCAGTGAACCAGGAAGTGCGCGAAAGTGGGGTGAGCCGGTCAAGTGTAAGACACATTCTGAAGAGTGGAAAGTGTACATTCCAAGACTGTTACACGCGATGAATGAGGACGACCCAGATTGAAGGATGGAGTACTGTGAATGGTTTCAGCACATGGTTGGCGAGGATGAGGAATTTGCAGGGAAGTTTGTATGGATTGACGAGGCACAATTCAAACTTAATGGTACTGTGAAAGCCACAACATTGTCTAGTCCAAGTATGGGCTCCTGAAAATCCTCATGCTCATGTGACTGGACAAGGCAGTGAATCTACTGGGGGTTGCTGTGTGGTGTGGTCTTTCAGTGCATGGTTTGATTGGTCCCTTCTTCAAGGGTACCATAACTGGTGAGGTGTATCTTGATATCCTTGAGACAAGGATTTTGCCTACCATCAAAACCTGTATGTGATGAACATTTTTACTTACAACATGACAGTGCCCCGCCTCACTACCATCGAGATGTCAAGTTATACCTTGATAAAACTACCTGAATGGTGGGTGGATTGAAGAGGTGCTGTTGAGAACCCACCTCGGACTCCTGATTTGACACCTCTGAAATCTTACCTCTGGGGGACCGTCAAGAATGATGTGTATCAACAAAAACCAGCAGCAGTTAACGAGCTATGTGAAAAAATTGTAGTCATTTGTTGCCATTATGCCAGATACACTAACAGCTTTAGTTTGGTATATAAGTTTCTGGTGGTCATTTTGAACACATACTGTAACCCTCTGTCAATGCCAGAAATTGTTATGTCAAGTCAAATTTGTCATGAGATAAGGATTAGCAAATAACGAGTATATTTTTTTATAACTCTCTGTATTATAAATTTTGGTAATATAAGTTTATGAATATAACCTGTAATTTAATAGCCTGGTTAAAGGCTAGTAGGCTGTTGCCCTTGAGTTTCTTACATGTAGATGAAGAAAGATGTTTTGATTGTAATATTTTTATTTGCATTATTATTTTTTCAACATTAAGATTAAAGGTGTACAAACAATAAGAACTAAAGTAAAATCCTGATTCCTTGCATCCTGAACTTTATGAATTGTATTAAAAATTAACTAGGAAAAACTTAAATATCTGTTATAAATTTTAGAATTAATTACTGGTAATTAAAATTTATGCTTTTGCAGTAAATTATTTTACTTTGAAATTGTATTAAAATTATTATCTTGTGATGTTTTTGTCATTTCATAGATAAAAATAACGAGGGCTGTCCAGAAAGTAATTTATGTTTTGAAATAAAAACCAACCAAATAAAAAAAATAAATTTTATTATTACATACATTTGAAAGGGACAATCTTAAAAACTATTTTTCTACATAGCCACCATTTAAATTGAAGCACTTATCGTAATGATGCACAAACTTTTCAATTTTTTCTCTGTAGACATCTGCTACCTTAGATTTTTGGTACTCATCTTGCACAAAACTTGTGATAACCAAGCTTCCTTGATACAATTTCATGCAGTAAACTGGTTATTAAATGGTTAACAATCATTCTGCAGTAAAATTAACGCTTTTTCTGTAAGCTAGTACTTATAATAGTAAATTTGTAATGTTCCTTAAATAAACATAAAACCAATGATTATTAATGATTTTGAAATGATGAGAGTTATCAATGAATGTAAGATTACAGAATTTGCATGAAACTGGTAGGAGCGCCAGACAAATGTTTCCATCGATACATAAACATGGGAAAAATACTTTTGTTTATGGAAATTTATGTACACACTATTAGGTAATATAATTTGCCGAAACCTTAACAATCTGCCTGAATGAATTTGGCCATGTAAGTGGTTAAGCCGATGTAGACTCTTTTACTGTTTGCACTTTTTGGGTTTTTAGGTATACAACCCATATACATCTAACAACATATATTGCTAGATATATGTTGTAAATACATGCTAATATCGCATGTTTTCCATAGTTGAAATATTGAATTTAACAAGAATACGATTGTGTGTGTCAGATTCTGATCTGGCACATTTAATTTGGAAGGTGTAATAAAACGGCAAACATTAAAATACAATTTCTAAAGACAAAATTTGTTTAATGTTTGTGATAGTAACATTTTTACAATATCATATATTATTTTTGTATATGGGGTTTTATACATTTTATAGTAGTTTTTGTTATACCTATAACATTCGTTTTGTAGTTATGTAGTCACGTGGAAAACTCTGACTTAGTGAAAAAAAAACAAATTTACCATAGCATTTTATATTATAGGTTGTCTAAAAAGTATTGAGCCTTTCGTGCACATGGTAGCATTAGCATATTCTGGCAAAAGTTGAGGGAGACAGGTATGTAATCAGTCATGACATGCCATTAACCTAAACATCTATCACAAAAACAGTGTTAAATCATTTTGAGAAAGCTAGCTACAAAAAGTAGCTTGACACTTGGGTGCTAAATTAGTTGACTCAGAAAACTTTGCACAATCGAATTTCTATCTACAAATCTCTACTGAAACGTAATGAAATTGAGCCATTTCTGAAGCAGTTGATCATGAGTTTTAAAAATGGATAATCTATGACAGCGTATGCGAAAAATATCGATGCAAGGAGAAGTTCTATATTCTGCGGCAAACCAGTACTAATGCCTGAGAAGGTTATGCTGTGCATTTGGTGGGAATGAAAGGGTAATGTGCATCACAAGCTGCTGTTACCATACTGAATGATAGACTCAGACCTTTACTGTTGACAGTTAGTGCAATCATACCTAGCAATTCAAAAGGCCTCAACTGAAAAACAGAAAGGGTGTCTTGTATCATGTTAAATGACAACAGACTGCATATTCCTTTAACAACCTGGAAGAAATTGAGAGAACTTGACTGGGAGATTTTAATGGATCCACCATTTTGCTCGGACTTGGTACCGTCAGACTTATCATTTGTTTTGATCTCTGCAGAACTCTCTGAACAATAATAAGTTAGTTTCAAAAGAGACCTGGTAAAAACCACGTGTCACAATTTTTTGCTAGGAATTACAATCTTCTATAGCGGTGGGATTGTGGTGTTGCTGGAAAAATGTCAGAAGGTCATAGAAAAAATGGTGCATATGTGATCTCATAATGTTATTTAACAGTAACAATAAATATATTCTCAATTTTCACCTTCAAATGCTAAATACTTTTTAAATAACCTGATTTTATAAATATATATATATATATATATATATATATATATATATACATACCTGTGTAGGAATGGGTGTGACAGTTAAGTGATTGATTGTTTACAAATACTAACAGCTACGTGTCAGAATAAACATTAATATGGTTTGTAAATCAACATGTCATTAATTTTTTCATAATTTGATTAATGATAAATGTTTTAATAAAGCGTGACAGTTAAAATAGATCTGATGAACGTAATAGTATCCATATCCCATTTGACGTCAACATTTACAACAGTGAATGTTAATATGTTTCATTTTTGATATAATTTATTTTTTTTTAATTTTCACTTAGTGAATAATATAAAAATTAATGACTTTTTGGTAGATGATAAAGGAATTGTACTTTTTTTTTTAGTACGGTTTCTAACAAATTATTATATCGTTTGTTTTTAATATAAATTTTCATTATGAGTCATATCAGTAGTACTGTCATATCACTGTATGATAAGTTAATGAATCATTAGTGAAATAACCTACAGCTAATTCAGACTGTTTATACTGAATATCTAATAAAGATAGAGTTTGTTTTTTTCCAGCATAAGATTTTATTAATCTTCCTATAAGATTTTATTAATTTAATTAATTGTAATGTTATTTATACCTATTAGTAAAATTCTTGTACATTTATTGCCTATAGTGGCGTATAAATGCAGTTTTAGATTTTCATCTATATGAATTCCTGTGACAGGTTTTCCTATTAAAATTTAACTTTGTTTCTTTAGAAAATATCAATGAATGTTTTATTTTCCCAGCTACATAGATATACTGTACAGATGTAATATTATGTTTAGCCATATACTGAATACTGTATATAAGGGAAAGTATGGTAATTGGGTAAATTTTTCATTTTGGGGTTTTTTAAGATTTCGATAATTAATAACCCCTCTAACAAAAAAAATTAACATTGAACAATTCTGGGGGGGATGTATGCATGTTCTTATGTCAGTCTACCTTTTCTTGATGTCTCTAGTCTGATTAGACTGATTTGGATAAAATTTGATGCAATGATTTCTATCTATGTGGCATTGATGCTTTTTAATTTTGATAATAATTTGTCTGGAGGCCCTGAGTTACAGACCTGATGTATTCCACATTTTAAAATTTTACTCATAATTTAGATAAAGTTTTTTATATAATTTAATGCATCTTAGCTAAAGACACTTTCCGATGATATTTGATCTTATTCAAACCCAGTTTAAAAGTGTTAGTGTAAAAAAACCTTTTTCCTTTTTATAATTTCTGGACAAATTATTCTTGTTACATTTTGCACTAATTAGATGATTTCATTTTATTAGTTACTTCACTTTGGTTACTTCAGCATTATATTACTTCAGTTGTATATTTGGGAAATTTCATTCAGGGGTGGTGGAATATAAGCCTAATTTTTTTAAATCTGTTATAATTTTTTTGACATCTTCAGACTGACTAACCAATTTTTATGAAATTTTGTACAGTTATTCTGGATGTCTGTCATAGATGACATTTAATTTTGGTTTTAATTAATAAAGGGTTGGGGAATAAAGGACAGGTAGAAGGAAAAAATTGTGTAGGCAGGCCACATTTGGAGTGCGTAAAACAAATTGTTAGGGATGTAGGATGTAGAGGGTATACTGAAATGAAACGACTAGGACTAGATAGGGAATCTTGAAGAGCTGCATCAAACCAGTCAAATGACAAGACAAAAAAAAAAAAGGGAATTCAGTCACCATGGGTCAGGTATTTCATAATTACTTGTAGAATAGTTTCTTTTTTTACATAATTTTTATTTGCATATATATTTACATTAATGTTCACTCAATTTTCCCCGGGGTAGTAATCTATCAAGGGTGTGGCCCTTGGTAGGCTAGAGTTTTAACTCTCAAATAAAATTTTAACTAATGATTTAGATTAACTTAATCAATGTCATAATATTAAACTTTATATACAGTAAGAGATTGAAAAATCACATTGTGATATAAACATTGAAATAACAAATGACTGTGAAAGTAACATTCTGGAAGTTCAAGGATGTTGAACTTCCTTGTTACTTCCAAAGTAACAAGGAACTGTTACTTCGTAACAGTTCATATCTTTATCAAAACATCCATTCACTAAAGTTTGTAAAAATAGTTTAACGTTCAAGTCTTTTTTTTAATACTGTCATGCTTTGTTGTCTACAATATGTTAAGTTTGGCTGCTCACTTACAAACAAATTTAAATGGAAACTGCTCAATTGAATTGGCATAGCTACACTCGCGTCTTCTTTTGTCTGCTATGTGAACATTATTTGCACCATGCCTCTTTGTACATGCACTCAAAACCCATGTTATCAACTGCTCCTCAACACTGTAACTGCATCCACTCATAGTGTTTGCAACTGATACACAAGTTTTTCAGTTGCAAAGTCATGGCTGAGTGAGTGACTCACTCTCAAAGTCCTGTATGACTTTGAGAATAGTTATACCAATAGTATTTAGAGTTATACCAATAGAGTATTTTTTAGGCACTTGAATACTAGGTGATTTTCAAAACAGTAGCAACATATTAATTGCAGGAGAAATATGGACTTCTTGGATGTATTGTATGTCACATCAGAAACGGGTAGTTATGCTATTCCATAAACACGCTAAGAAACTACCTTTGCATTTACCTGGATATATCAAGGTAAAACTTTCATCAGAACAGCATCACAAAATGCAATTAGTTATAAAATAATATATAGATGTTAAATTTCTTATTAACAATTTCAAATATAATCACACGCAATTATATTGTAACAAGTAAAGAAGCTTCTGCAGATTGTAAGTGTTAAGAATACAAATAAAAAAAAAAAGAATGAAGGAAGAATGTAAACAGACAAATAATTCTAAAAAGTGAAAAATTGAGAAGCAATAATAAAAATTATGAACAATGAAAAGAATTTTTAGAATAGAAATTTAAAATCAAGAGAATTTTGAAAAATAAAATAATAGTTGGACAGTAAATGTGCTTTTGAAACCATTACACTTTGAATGAACAAGGGGATGGATTTTATGTCAGGACAACCCCTGTTAAGACTCAGGTTTCATTTGCTCTTTTTTATTGAAAGTAGGAACTTTAAATTTTAATTATTGGAGGACTTTGAAATTTTTATTTAAAAATTTCACTTTTTTCTTACTCTTTATAAATCCTCACTTTTTTTTTACTGTTTATAAATTTTCACTTTTTTTTGTTACTCTTATTAATTGAATTTGTCTAATACCCTATTTTTAGTTAGTCTTTTTCCATCCTTCAAAGACTGTTTGTTATGAATGTATATTTAAGTGATATAATAATGATATATATATGAATTACAAGTTCAAAGTATAATAAAAAAAATGTATATTATAAATGAAATAAAGATTTTTATTTATTTGATTGAACGAGTGAATAATATTTAGAATAATGTTTAGAGTAATTAAACCTAACTGACGTACTGAACCAAGGCAGCATATTATTTGACAACCCCTAGGCCTGAGGATGTAGGAACTGTGCGATAATAGTTAAGAAACTATGAGTAAATTGTGTGTCATGAATATATTCTGTTTTGTGATACAAGTTCAACAGTGCTCTGTTCTGTGATTGTGAGTTCAGCTGTTTGCATTGTGATTTAATGAATAATGTCAAGGTACATTATTCATAACCTATTGTTGAAAAATATAAGCTAGTTTCATTTTGTAAATAGTAAAATTAAATTATTATCCTTAAATAAAGTTAAAAATTAAAAATTGAAATAAGATTTAAATTTTCATTAAATATTGTAAATTTGTTATTAGAATCAGAATTATTGTTTGTGTGATATATAATTTACTTATTTTGTAAATAAAATACTTAAAATGAATTAAATTGTATATTTCTGAGACTTTTATATCATATGCAATCTTTCATTATTCTTTGTTTAAAATGATGACGCACAATAATATTAAAGTAACTGTGTGAAGATACTAAATACTTAGAATAATTACGGAATAAATCACGATTCAGAAGGATTAACAGAAATTTAGCATATACTTATAAACATATTAAAAACATATTTGCTGAAAATTCAGGTTTGTTTTTTTTTCATAAATATTTTAAAACTTACCTGTAGAGCAATATCGTTTCAGTAAAAGAAAGTCTTTTAATTTTATTTAAAATAAATTTGTGTGAATATAAATGAAATGATTTGATAATTTAGTAAAAACAGCAATAAAGAAAAATAGAGGCCCTGTCTTATAAGGCAAAGAATTACGTTGAAATACACAAAACTGTTTTGTTATGTGGTTTTTTAGAGGTGAATATTATTTTGTAAGAATAAGCGGCTATTTTTATTTATAATATGTACTCTTGAACAGATAGATAAGATAATAATTTTGGTGTACTAAATATGAGTCGATGAGATTTAAATATATGAATGGAGAGCAAAGATCTAACATCTCATTTTTTTCACTTGAAAACTAGTTGTGAATTTTGAGGGAGCAGCAAAATATGATGTAACAATTTTGTTACAAATATTATTATTATTTTGTAATAATAAATTAATAATATTCTATACTTATATAAAGATGTAATATAACACACACACACACACACACACACACACACACACACACACACACACACACACACACACACACACACACACACAAACACAAACACAAACACACACACACACACACACACAAACAAATACACACACAAACACATACAAACACACACAAAACACACACAAACACATACAAACACACACACACACAAACACATACAAACACACACACACACAAACAAAAAAAATATATATATATACACAACATCTTTTCAGAAAATAACTGAACAATTTAAATTACCTGCCAACAGATATTTAGTGTTGTGAGGTTGGGAACATTGTGTTCTGCATTCTTCCTGCATAACTACATGTTTTTGGATTGCTGAATCTCATTTTGTTTTTGTTATTTGAGTGCAATGTCTTTAAGTGTTAGTAGTGATTTTTGTTATGTGTGATTTTTTTATGATTGAACTTGTGACTCAGTGTTGTAGTTATAAACCCAGCTTTCATCTCCTGTTATGTTCCTTTGCATTAATGCTTCATTGTCACTGGCTTGTTCAAGAAGTTGCCGACAAATGTCCACTTGATGTTCTTTCTGCTGCTCAGTCATTAAACAAGGAACAAACTTTGCTGTGGCTCGATGTATGTTCAATTTTTGCCAAAAATTGAACCATGTTGAAAACTGTTACTTCCATGAATACTATTAAATAGTTTGTATACAATGTTTCAGGAAGGAGTAAGTGGTGAATGGATGGCATCATGGATACTTTTGCATAAAAGATCTTTATTTTACTCACAATGTAATAGTAAATTAAAAATGATTGATTTACGGAAAGCACGATGTACTGGTAAGTTGACAATTTATTCATGGCTTGTCTAAAATTACAGTATTATTTTAAATTTTAAGTTTTTTCATGAATTTCTGTTTCAAACGTTGGGTGTAGTTAAATTTGATTATTTTTTAATCACCTTTAAAAAATGTTTATAGTTCTTTAGAATGTGAAAAACCTACAATTATCACATACGTATACTTGTGTGTAGAAAGCAAGAACTGTTATATTTGAATTGGTAACACATGCTTGTCATGTACTTCTAGTCCAAAGGGTGTACTATCTTTTATTTATGTATTGGTATAGGTCTGCATGTGCAGTTTTATTTCTATTTTCTGTTTTTCTCTACTACAATGTTTTACTTGATTCTGTAATTCTGTGTAATGCTGTAGCTTTATTCATTTTATTTTTTTGTGTGGGGAAATGCCATTATAAAGAAAAAAAGAGATTATTCTGTAGGCTGAACTAGTTAGGAACTATGCAGCTGATAAAACCTATACAGTGAGTAAATCAAATGGTTATCTGTGTCAGGATACAAGAATTAAATTATTTAACTGTGACTCAAAAGAAATGGATGTTTTTCACAATTAATGATCAAGTAGTTTGGGTGTGTCTAGGAATGATGGCTGGGTAGGTTTGCTAAAAAAATGCAGTGTATCAGTAGATGCTTTTCAAGTCTATATTATAGTAATTTAAATGGCAATTGAGACAAACTATTTTGAGTCAGTAGTAATGTGAAGATAAGTGGGTAAATATCTGATTTGTTGAGGATAAAAAAACATCTTTATTGTAATGTCTGTTTATTTAAAATAATTGAAATTAACTTTTGTATTTTGTAATAGATTTGAATGAGGGAGATAAAAATAGCAGTTGTCCAAGAGCAACAGAAGAAGGTCCTTACATTCTTGTTGATACTCCTGATCTTGCTGTATATCTACAAGTGGATGCAGCTCGTGAAACTAAATCATGGCGTCAGACTATTCGGGCAGCAGCAGTTGATAATGGATCAAACCTATGTGACCAGCAGCTTTCTAGAAATGATATTCCAGTTATTGTTGAAAAATGTGTCAACTTTGTTTATGCTCATGGTATATATTTTTCTTTCTCTTATTATTAATACATTTTCACAATTTTATATCACAAATAACACAATTGGAATTAGTCAAGTTGTTTTAACCAGTTATTTTTATTTTCTGATAATTGATTGAGGTTATTTGTTCTATATATAACTGCTGATAGACAAGAAATATGCTAATTACTGCTAAACCGTAAACATTTTGTACCAAAAAAAAAAGTTTATAATGTTATTACAATAAAATTAATCTGGAAAAAACTAAATAACAAAAAAATTATATTTTTCTTTTAAGTGACTTGGTAGGGAGGGGCATGTTTAATTCTATTTCTATTACAAAATGGCTTATCTTCTACTGATCAAAGAGATTTTTTTTTGATGAAATATAGCTTTTAGTTGATATTTTTCTTACTTTTGTATTGCATAAGACGTGGTACTTGCATATGTGGTTTTACAATGATGCATTGGTCCAATTTTAGGTTTTATCTTTTGATTGACTGAAAGAGGAGCAGGAGGTGAAGTTTTACCTGGAAGCCAATAGACCAAATTTCATCTCTTAGGCTACTATGAGTATCCTAGTGGCCAGAGGTCCTCTTGATAGAGATGAGATATGGAAGTAGGAGTTAACTCAGTCATTAATTAGTATTGTTTTCACAACTCTTCGAGTTGCGTATTGTCTTTATTTACAAAAATATATACAAAAACAAAGTTAAGATTATAAACCTTCTTTTACATTTAACCTGCAGTACTGAGTGTAAAACAATTATACACAAAAATCCTTATGTAAAGTACAGTCTTCATGTAAAATCATTAAGATACAGACAGTGTGAGTTGTTTGGAAAGAAAATGTGGTTTCCAAATGTGGCTTCGAATGCTTTGTTTGTCTGCTTGCACGAACAATGAGCTCTCCTTCATTTATACCATGAACATACATTTTAATGTGCTGTAGTCACCATCATAGAAGGGGCAGTTTTTGCTTATGATGTGTTTTGTGTGTTATAAATGATTAAAACTATTGGAGGTTCTACCGATATACAATATATTTTATTGCATAATAGTCACAAGTTTCTTGAATGTAATTTTAGTGAAACCAGCAAAGATTCAGATTAGGAAGTATACAGTGGAATGGTGAGATCCAAAATTAAAGGTGAAGCGTGCTCAGTTGTGTGGGATTGCTTTGTGGTAACATTGTTATATACTATTGCTTAAAGACAAGACTTCATTATGTGGTTTGGCTGGAAACAAATGAATCATACTCCTTAAGCCCAGGCTTGGTATAAAGTCATCTTGCATTTGACGTGTTCCTTGCTGGGAATAATAATGTTAAAAGAAGTGTACGTGATAAGCTACCGTCACAAATGGTATTAATTTTATATGATGAGAATATTTAGAAATTGGATCCATGCTGTGACAAAAGTTTTAACATTCATGAAAGCTATATTGAAAATTAGTAAAAGTTATGGTTCTTACTTGTAATATAAATATTTAAAAATAAATATGCATTATCTTTGTATAAATTAATAGATATTACTTCTAAATGTACTTTGCATATAAAAAAAATAAAACATTTCGCAACTTTATTCATTTATGGAGAGAAATGAGTGAAAGGATAATCATTAGTTTTTATATAATTGAAATTAGATAAGAAAAAATACTCTTTCCAGTAAATATTTTTCTAGAAAAATATTTTTTCCAGCTTAAAAGGTTCAAGAATGAGAGGATATAGGATGGGACATCTCATAGCCTTGAATAATTGAATTAGTTTACTTACAATTTTGACTGGTAGAACTTCTTTATGAGGAGATAAGTTTGTTGTAGTAGCTGTTTTTATGTCTTGTTTTATGTTTTTAAAACATTCATCTGCCATGGCTGGTCTAAATGTTTTTTCTTAATATTTAAATATTGTCAATATTAAATTCTGATTCATTTAATGCTTTAATTGTAAATTTTACTAATCAGTACAATACATTATTATTAGTAACAGTCATTTATGTCACTGTATTAAAATTTATGAAGTTAATTTTCTGTCTTAGTGGTTTTTTTAAATTAGAAGGAAAGTAGTTTTGGTGTATTATCAGATATTTTTAATGGTGTGCAGTTTGTAAGAGATATCTGAATATTAATGACATACTGTTCAAACTAAACATGCTTAAGTAAAATTCCAACAAAATCTTATGTTCTATACACACCAATACATATTAATCGTGTATTTTGTTAATATGTATAGAATTAATTATTTTTACCTTGATTTTAATTCTTTAATATTTGTTTGTTTTGTAAATGTAGGTCTAATGTCAGAAGGGATTTATAGACAAAGTGGAGCCAATTCAAAAGTGACAAAATTACTAACTCTGTTTCGAAATGACGCTTGGGCAGTACAACTGAGTAGGCAAGAATATACTGAATATGATGTCGCCAATGTTTTAAAACGTTTCTTTAAGGATTTACCAGAGCCAGTATTTACTTCTCAGCTTCATAAACATCTGCGCAATACAGTTGGTAAGTAAGTTAAGTCCCTGACTGACGCATTCCTTTAATGGAATTTCTATTTATTTAACTCGCACCCTACATAATCTTTTTAATGAATTTGAAATATTTGAGGAAAAAATATTTTTACAATTTTTCTAATATCAATACAAAAAAATCAAATATAAAAGAAATCACACTGGTTGCATATGGTGTTATTGAAATACAGAATTAAGTGATTATAATTAATTACTGAAAAAATATAAGCCTGAAAATATTTGTTCAGATGAGCAATAGATTGAATGGCATTAATACAATATTGTTTTTTGAGAATGTTTTCTGTAAAAAATCTTTCTTTTTAAAAAAACTAAAATTTTTCCAATTTCTATATAAAACAGGGAGATCAGATGAATGGGAATAGATATAAAATCAGAGGAAAAATTATGAAAAGAAATACAAAACTGTTCAAAATGGAAAACAAAAATAATTATTTTTTTGATGTAATAAATCGTTAAAAGTTAGAGTTCGCATAAAAGTTAAAAATACATTACATACAGAAATGAAAGAAAAACTGAATAAGAAGGAAAAAGCAAAAAGGTGTATATATATATATATATATATATATATATATATATATAGAGGGAGAGAGAGAGAGAAGAGAGAGAATTTTTTAAGATAAAAATTATTTTAAAATAATTTTAATACATTTAAGAAGAAAGTAGTGAAAAAAAGAAGAGTATGTTACTCTTTGTTAATGTTAAGACAAAAAATAAGAGAAATAGGCCAAAATTATTTTCAAAAAATAAATGGAAACTTAAATTTAAAATTCTGTAAAAAAAATTGAACTGACCTATGTGTGATGATGAACTGTGGAGCCTTATTATAAACCTAGAACAATAAACAGAACCCAATAACTTGCCTAATTCCAAAATTGGAATAAATGAGATATCTGGCTACTATTTGAATCTGTATAAACTTGCTCAGAAACTGGTATAAACATCACAGATCTGTGTGCTTCAGAACATGAATATGTTAATATTCATAATTGATTATTGATTTTAGTAACTGTTTTGTGAATTTTTCAGCTTCTTTTCTGAGTTCTGTGTTTTTATTCTTTATTAAAATTGTATTTTTATTGTGAAAATTGTGTGCTATATTTTTTAAACTTTGTGTACTTTTATGGTGTTTGTTTTATGTAGTTTTATACTATATTCCACATTGAAATTTCTGGCAGAAATCAAGCTGTTGTAGCTGCTAATGAAGCTTGAACTTGTTCAGTTGTCATCGGTCATGTTTTCTATTTTAATTATATGCACTTAGTTGGAAACACTGATTGGAACTTTCACTTTGAACCACTTGGGTGGCTGTAGTTGATTTTAACAAATTAAAGATGTCTGGTATGAAAGTTGTTAGTGCATGATACTTGCTGCCAAAGCAGTTATCCTTTGTTACAGTTTATTTAGCGTACATATGTTTAATACATAGATTTCTTTTATTGTGGTAGTACTGGATTAGTTTTTATTAAATAGAATATGTGACATTATGTTGGAGTTTATGTAAACCAGGACATAAAATTATTAGTATTGTTTAGTGATGATATAGTTGAAATAGTATAGCTTTCTGGTATAATGTTTTGGATAATTATTTATTTAAGCTTTGGATGATCGGCTTAACATCTGAACTTAAGCCTTCACATATGATTGAGTTTAGTTTTGTAATTAGAAGTCCTACACACTCACCAGGATTGGTTATTTATTTATTGGTTTATTTATTTATTTCTATAATTTAATTATTAATTGTGATAATTATTTATTTAGTTTTGCAATTATTTTTTATTATAGTATATTGTTGACTTTGGTGGGGTCCGTTTCAGCTCCATTTTCATTGCTCATGATTTTTTCATGTTCTCTTCTTTAGTCGTTTCCCTGCTCCAGGATATTCCAGGTCAGGCCATCAAAAGTAAATCTTCATGATTACATTTAAAGAAATCAATCATACCTTGTACCCATTTCTTCCTTGACTGGAGGAATGATGAATCCATCTGTCATTTTTGTGGTTGTCCTATTGTTTTAACTCCAATTTCCTTCTGCTGTCATATTTTCTATATCTTTTCTTCACAATTTAGCTTTTGAGGCTGAGCACTTTCTACTCCTTCCTGGATCACTTTACTTTGTACTGAATTATTTATATAATTTATTATTATTAAATGATTTTTATTAATATAGTTTGTGTTTTTATGGTTGTTAAAAAAAGTTTTGTATTTTTGTTATTTTGCAAAACACTAAAATATGTTATTAAATTGAAATAGATTTTATGCAGTTAAAAGTTTTCCCCCTGCTTCCTCTTCTAGTTATACCTAATCTTTTATTAGCATTCAAAGTGGTAAAACATTGAATATAATTTTTTGATAAATATTCTCTCAATTACAGTGTTTATTTGTTGCTCCATTCTAAAAATCCAGTGATGCCAAGGTTTGCTGAAGTGTGAATATGAAATCTGAAAGTTTCAACCCAATGAAAAAGTTGTACAACCCAATGACAAAAACTTGTTTTGTAGAAAGCCTTTTTTTATTACTATATGTTATTAATTTACAAAATAATATTAACATTTGTAAAAGTGTTAATTACAAGTTTACAATAAGTGCTGGAAATGTCCCACTATGGTTTTCAATGTATGCATCAACATGATTTTTTACATTGTATGCGACCTTTTTCAGTGTAGGAGCAGTGATATTTGATACACAGTCCTCAATATTTTTTTTAAGTTCATCAAGTATGTAGGTTGTTTAAGTACACATCTTTCAAAAAGCCCCACAAATAAAAATCGGGTGGACTCAGGTCCGGTGAACAAGAAGGCCATAGACCACGAGAAATTATCCAGTCATTGAAGAAATTGCATACTACTGTTTGCCATGTTTGCAGTTGCTCCGACTTGTAGCCAGCAATCATGTTCATCAGCAAAGTACCAAAGCTATAAACTGTATGATTATTTTTTGATACTGTTCAGCTTGATTTTCCCCGAAAAAAGATAGGCCTGAAAGGTCTCCAACGAGATACACCACACCACATCCCAGTTTTTTGTGAATGCAGTGGTTGTTCATGGAACACGTGGGGTTCTCTGAAGACCATATTGTGTAATTTTGACTGTTAACATGCCTTGTTAACAGTCATTTTTTTCATTTTTAAGATGAAGCCAAGCTTCATCGTTGAAAAAACCTTGTCTAGAACAGATATGTCATTTTGAATGAAACTTCTAAACCACCGACAATACTGCATTTGTTTCTCCTTATCTGGTTCTTGGAGCTGATGACTTATGTTAATCTGGTACAGATGTAATATTAGAACTTCAGTTGCCTTATGAACATTACTGTAACATAGCTCACTCTGGTTAGAAAGTTTTCAAAGAGGCTTTTTTCGGAGAACGAAGAATTGTCTCATTTATCATCTGCAGACTGTTGTCAGTTAAAACACTTGGACGGTTGGTACAATTATGGTCATGCACACTATCTGTATCCTGAAAACAATTAAATAAACGACATGCAGTGGATTTTTTTGGCACATTAACATCTGGAAAAGCATTTAAAAAATATTCTTGATACTTCACATACGATTTCAATCCGCAGCAACTCACAACAATAGACATATTGTTTTTGTGTTAAAGACATTGCTGCTCGGACTACACAAACTGCTTGGTGCCACACTTACTGTTGCCTGGAGGCATGGTCTAGCAGTGCTACCATACACTATTCTGTCACACAAAAAATTACCCTAATTAAAATATCTTTTAAAAATTTAACTGTCATTCCTACAAAGCAGAAAAATTTAGGTTGTGTGATTTTACAATCACCCTATAAATTGATATTTAGAGATAAAAAATTCAGGATATTTCTGTTTTTTACCTCGTTTCTTTATTGATTGTTATTTATTCCATTAGGAATACTTTTTTATATTTTATTATTTTTTGCTTTAGTTCTTAAATGCCCTGAAGAAGAGAAGTTATCAGTTTATAGAACACAGTTAGAACAACTACCTCAAGTGAATTATGTAACTATAAGGCTTTTACTCTCACATCTTTACGCGTTACATCAGCAAAGAGAACGAAATTTTATGCCTATTGAAAATTTAGCAGCAATTTGGGCTCCTACTTTGATGCATGTTAAGGTTTGTAGTTAAAATTATATCTGTTTTTAATAAACTACAGGATTTATTTAATTACACATTAAGTTGCCTGTGTTACTGTGTTTTATATTCTCTGTATTTCTTTGTGAATGAAATTACTTGTTAAAATTTTCATTTTTAATTATTAAAGTTTATGTATGATTCTCTTAATGTAGTTCCATTAATAAATAATAAATTTAAAGAATTCTGTATTCAAGTTAAAAATTAAATTAGTGATTAGTACAGGTTCATAATCATTACTCTATGAAGTATATAGAATGAGCTATGTTAAATTTATGGCAATAAAATAATTAAGGATAATCTTAAGTATTGTTTGCTATAGTAAAAGCCTAATGAGTATTTCAAATGTAAAACATCACCTTGATTAATGGCAAAATAAGTAAAAAGTAGTCATGAAATACAAAAACAAAACCCTAGAAGTAGGATAAATAAAAATAAAACAAAAAAATTTTAATTATTTCATTATGACAACTGCAGATGATATTTAACAGTCATCATGATGTTTTTTTCTAAGTTTTCACTTTTTCTAAAATGTTTAGGAGCATTTGTTTATAGTTATTTTAATTTGTAAAATTTTAAGAAATATTTTTTTGTTTGTATTACAGAAAAAGACCCAGATAATCAAGCAGTTTATGTAAATGTCAATTCAATTTGTATTTTATTATATGTGATTTGTAGGTTTAACGTTGAAGCAAGTAAAATTTGTATGCATCTTAGTTGCTGAAACAAATCAGTTACATGATCTTACATAAACATTAGTCCTTTCAAAAAAATGAGATAACACACTGAGAAATTCAGCTTTTACGTCTGTCTTACAAGACCTTAAAGTGAAATTGACTATTCCTATGTTGATTATCTCATTGAGGGAAATATTCTGTTGTATTTCAAGTACACCAAAATTCAGGTTAACGTTGTCTTATAAGTTATAAGCCCTCACATTGTGTTATCTTTTGGCTTGGATGTGATATTTACTTGATCTCAGAAAAATAAACTATTGCTTAATGTCACTTATACTTCAAGTGCTTTATGTTTGTCTCAGAATAATTAAGAAAGATCGCGCTAGATAATATAAAAGTAAAACAATAAATTATGTATAGTACAAAATAATATTTTACAAATAATTCACAATTTTTACCCTATAACTTCATTAAAGTGAAAATTTACAATTGCAAAAAAAAAATAATTATGCAACTAATAACAGCATATAAAGATTAAAAAAAAATAATTATGATTACAAAAATAATTTATTAATTAATTATAATGGATATTATAAAAAATAATTATTATTAATTTATTGTTGTAAATAAAAAATAATTTTATTATTAAAAAAAACCATTGGAAAACATTTAATTCAGTAAACAGCTAGGAGAAATTCATTTAGCATCTGTTTTATTGACTGATCTGGTCTGGACTGAAGGTTTCTAACTAGAAACACCTACTGTTATATATTTTCCCAGCAGCCATAATTGATTAGATCAATGGTTGTTGACTGGGATGTAGCAGTTATGTTCAGTTTGTTTATATGTTTTCACACATTATTCTTCTTGATGATTTATTGTACACTGTATATAGTGATAATGACACCTAATGTTCATTATCACTGGTTGATTCAGTTATTACTCTTGTAACATATAAACCGCTTGAAATAGAGGCTGTAAACCATATAAAGGACTGCTGATTCAGTTAGAAACGAACTAATTAATAGTTCTTTGTATTGATGTATTTTAAATATTTTGTTAGTATAGTTTTCTGGTTTTTGTATATATAAATTTTGAAGTAGGATACTTTGTTTGCAACTATGGAATAGTTTTTTCTATGTTCCAGTTTATTGTTTTTTTCTCTTAAAAATTTAATTTTAAAATTGAGCATTAAATGTTTTAATTCTGTCTAAGCGATGTTATAAATATTTCACTATAATGACATTGTCTAATTTCACTAATTGAAGTCAGATTGAAAGTAGAACTTAAACTTTGTATATAAGTTTAGTTTTTATTTAGCTGGTAAAATTTCATTGATAAGTTTGTTTATTTAAACTGTGACATTAAGACCAATTAGAAGACATTTTTGAAAAGAAAGGTCCGTGCAAAAATAAACATTTTTAGTAGAAATAACTACTATCAGGAGGAACATATATTTTTTTTTGAAAAATAATTAGTTATATTGGTGGATTTTTCTATTCTAGTTTGCGCATGCCCTCTTTAGAGCATACTTTTTGTTTTTATTATTATATCAAAATAAAAAAATGTATCTGAATGTGGGGAGATGGCTTCTGTCCTTTAGCTCAGATGAATAATGTCTTTAATATCATAATTAATCTTATGTATATTTTACATTTAATTATCATCTTATTAATTTTTACATTGCAATAATCAATCAGTCAATTGTAAAAAAAAAAGTTGTTCTTATTTAATCTGAAATTTTACTGATGATGCATTTTTTATGTATTTTAATGCATTCTAATAAGCAGTGGATTGAGATAAGGTAAGAATTTGAAAGCTGTTTGGTACACCACCAATTTCTAAGATTTACTTGCTTTTATAACTTTTTGAATTTTTTTAAATAAAATTTTTTAATTAAAAGTAATAATGTTGAAAATTATTATTACCCTTCAAATCATTTTGATGAGTAATTTTACTCATATTATAGTTATTATCATTTTCTTGGAAAAGTGAAATCTGATAGAGAATCTTTACATTTTTTTATGTATTCATTACTATGTTGACTAATAAAAAAACAATATTTAAAAGTAGAGGTTTACTAGAAACTACTAATTTAAATTATAATTTTTTAAAAATATATTTTATTTTTATGTATTTGAAATATATTTTCAGTTTGTGATATTAATTATTCATAGAAAGTAAATCGTTAATAAATACAACTTTATGTATGTATATATTTTAATTTTTTTTTTGTAAAAGCAATTAAAATAATTTTTAAATGTATGAAAATTTATCTAAACTTTATTAAAAATTAATAAATTAATTTTTTAATTCAATTAAGTTAAATTAATTAAGGAATTATATTAAATTATCCTAATCAAAAGACTGCTAAATAATTTTAAAATTAATTAAAATTTTCTGAAAATCATCTGTCCACTGAAATTTTAAAAATTCAAAAAATTTTAACAAATTAATACTTGTTACATCTATAGTAATAGTAACTATATTTTTAATTAAATTTTATGAATTTTAAATGTTTCAATTATGATTTAAAAGTTACAAAATTTACACTGTGGTTTTAAAGGTTATGTTTCCTTACAACATAATGAAAAACAAAAAATTCCAATTAAAAAAACTTATTCTTTTAATTACTTAATGATATAAAACAACTAACTATTAATCATAAAAAATTAGATAAAAAACATCTTATTCAAAATTAATTTTTTAAAACTGCATAGAAAACATCAATAGAATAATCAGAAATCTGACTATTGTTCAACATTCTTATGTTGAATGAAAAACATTATGGGCTTTCAAAATCTGCCATATTATTGCAGCACTAAATAAAATAACAAAAATCATTTTTTGTATCTCTGAGGCTTATAGTCAAACCATGCAGTAAAAGGTTAAGTTTAATTACGCATCCTACAGACAGATATGCAAGTTGAATAAAGTCAAATTAAACAGTAAAAATGTTAAATTATTATTTTTACAGACTAATTTTATTTTTTAAATCAGTTCTTTTAAGAATTTTACTCCTCTGTAAGTATGTTATTTTATTAGATCAACCAAAGTGTAGAATAAATAAAGTAAGTAAGATGACACCTCAAACTTCATAAATATGGTAACTTATCATGCATTTATTTATTTTATTTAAAATTTAAAACCTTTAATCTTTTTGTTTTAAGAATTTAACTTTTATTCAGTTAAATTAAAAATTAAAACAAATTTAAAAATATGAAAAATTAATTAAAATTAAATTGTAAAAATTTTTACATATGTAAAAATATGATGTCAAGACATAAAATCAAATTAAAATTAAAATCAAATAAAAATAATTTTAACTAAACCAATTATGCATGTTGTCCATTTAATTGAACTTACTTTACTAAACTGATTGAAATATATGAAATTTTACATCACTCTCAAAATAGATGGTGGGGTCATCTACTGCAGCTTTAAAAATATTGTCATCCTTATATTCTGTCTGAAAGGTTTATCATATTAAATTTATTTTTATGTTTGTATGTATAGTACCCTTTATAAAAGGTCTAATCCCCTTACTATTTGTATTCATATTATATTTTTTAATTTCCAGTATTTTTAAATATGTCCTAATAATATCAGATATTGTATGTTTATTCTTAATTAGATGATCAGGTACATTAGAGAAACGTAGTTTACCTTTTTTTATAATTTCAAAAATTTTCCAAGAATCTAGCCTTAAAGGATCTAGTGGTCTTTCTTATTATATATATATATAGTAAAATATTCTGGAATGGATTATCCAGTTAAATGTTACAAAAGTCAGCCCTAATTTTAACTCAATCCTAGGGTAATCTTTGTCTTAAGGTGTCATATAATGTAGATAAGAAAACTTCAAATGGCAATATTTTTGGTTTTTAGAACAAAAATATTTATTTATTATTAAAGATTGAAGAATATTTCAGTTATCATCCTGATAAAATTTTCATTTGAAAAAAATTAATAAAAAGTTTCAAGTATGTAGTAAGGAAAATATCTGTAGTTCGTACAGGGGGTGCACAAGAATTAGTGATATTAATAAAAATATAGTAAACTTTAATTTTAGTTTTATTTTCATACTTGCATGGCTATCAGAAAGCTAATGAAACACAATTTTTCATGCATTTTACAAAAAAAAAAAACATTTTTTTAACATAGCATCCTGTAGATTACAAATATTATGAAATTTATTCTTTGATTTGTGACTAAGTTCTCAGTAACTTGCTGTAACATTTCAATGGAAATCATTTCAGTTTTTACAGTTTTACTTGTCTGTTGATTATTGGTATGAGAGCAATGAGAGAACATGCTTCTTTTTTAAAAAACCGTACTAAAGAAGTTTAGATGTTCCAGGACATGGTGTGGTTCAAGAAAGATGAAAGTAAAGTGGTAATCTCCGTTCTCACAGTACAGGTTGTGTCTCTTGCTGGAACTGTGTGATACCATTCTTGTAGAATTATTAGATTCATTGCTCAAAAATGTTTGATATTCTGAAAACATCATAAGTACATGTATCTCATCTAAATATATATATATATATATATGTGTGTGTGTGTGTGTATGGCTGTAAATTCTTCTTTGATGACCATAACATTGTCTATCACATTTTTACTGTGTATAGTTCGTTTGTATAAAAAAATGAGGGGATTCTTTACAGCCCAGTAGCAAAAGTATTCCATTAGTTAATATAACCATTTAGATAAAAGTGTATCTACCTCTTCAGACTTTCAAATATTTTTTAGCAAGTTATAGTTTTTGTCATATTTTGATAAAAGATCTGCAAAAATAATTTTCCCATTAAAATCATGTGTTTTTCAGTTTTTGGATCCCCTGAATCTTGTACAGATGAAATTTTAATTCTAGGGTCAGTATTCTGTCAAATATGATGAGACAAGGCTAATGACACAACATGCTGCTGTAAGATGCTGTTTATTTTGCAGGATCGAAATTTGGACGATTTGACAGTTTCTGAAATTCAATTATTTTTAATATACTTTGATAACTCTTAATGCCACACTGAACTTATAACTTCAAAATTTGCAGCATGAATCTGTGTAATGTGAACTGAGGAACCGGATGAAATTTAAAATGATTGTGCTTCTTTATAACATTACTATCTTTATATAATGCATTTGTATAGTGCACCATGCACTATACAAATGCATGGTGCATTCATTTCTGACCAGTCTTCTATTGTAATTAAACAGCATTAACTGGGAACAAAATGGTGTTATAACAGATGTCTTTCAGGTGAAATTATTATTATTATTATTATTATTATTATACAGTGAATGATCCAAAATTATCTACTTCTTTTTGCAGTTTGTTAGAACTCCTGCTTTTAGTGATAGGGTGGAATATTATTTTCTAATTCTGTGTTAATGGTTGAAAACTTTTCTCAAAGTGATATGTATTAGAAAGAAATACATTTCAATTTAGTGGTAGTAAATACTACATTTAATGTTGGTATAAAAGTTTTTATGAGTTGAATGGTTTATGAATGTTTTCTTTCAAATTTCTTCTGCGTTTGAAATTTCTCCTTACTCCTGCAATATCTCCCCAGCCTACAAAAAAAGATTTATCATCAACCTATTTACCTATTGTGTAAACAAATGCAAACAGTTTAATAACATGGTTAAATGGTTTATGAAATATAAATTAGAATAAATGCTGGGAAGTTTTTCATCACATGCATGCACACATAAACACATCCTTAGATACAGAATATTATACCAAGCGTATGCGTTTAATATTTTAGGACTCAAGAGACCTCAAAAATTAAGACATACCAAAATCTGTTGAATACTTTTTGACCAATAACAATATTTTTTTGTTTTGCATTCCTAAAAACTTTGTAAGTAATAAAAATCAAAATCTATGTATTGGAATTCTTATACAGAACTGCTTTGTAATTTATGAAAATAAATATTTCTTTGTTCTATAAGAAAAAAATTGTATTATTTTTTTTTGAAAATGCAGAACCCAATTGCAGCCGGAGAAATAAATTGGTCAAGACGTGAATCTGAGGTTATAGGAGAACTCATTGCTCTTTATCCTAAACTTTTCATGGTGGATCATGAGGAAATAGCTCGTGAACGACGTATGCAAGAAGTTTTAGAAAAGTTCCATAACAGCACTACTCAACAGCATCCACAAATGGCACCACCTGCTGGTGATCTTCGTATTTGGATTCATGTTGGAGTGAAAGACTCAAGCAATTGTGTACAAATAACTGTAAGTTAATGTTTGTTTTTTAAAATAGTTTTTCATGTTCATAGTGATGATTTGTTATAGTTAAATTGTACATTAATTGCCATATTAGATTGTTAATTAATGGTACATTTGCTCATTTCTTTTCAGACCTCTGTATTCTAATTAGATTGTTGCAACCCATTTTCTCTGTTCTTTTTTCATTCAAATTTTTTATGTTCATTTTAATGGAGAATTCTCTATTAACAGATTTTTGTTAACTACAGTAAGTTATATTTTTGGCAAATCGTCTTACTGCCAAATGTTGTAACTCATAAACAATGTTTAATCTACTACTAAAAATTGAAATCTGTATTATTTGCTGATGACACTGCCATTGCAATTATTATTATTTTTTTTTATGAGAATCCCAAATGATCTTAAATTTAATTGATATGTCAATAGGATTGAGTGTAAATACAAAGAAGACTTGTGCTGTTAAATTTAATTGTAATTACTGGTTGAGAAAAAGGAAGTGATGAGTTCTGTAATAGATTGATTGATACTAGTAAATCTGCAATGTTTTTGGGTTTAATAGTTTAATGACCAATTATAAATTAACATGTGAAGAACATTTCTATGGTATTGTATAATTTAAATGAAGCTTACTTTTTCTTGCTTAATTTAAGCAAATTAGTTGATTTAAAAATGTTATTAATGTTGTGTTATAGTAATTTTATTCCACTCTGATATGTGGTATTGTATTTTGGGTCAATTTAGTTGAAGCTTACCAAATATTTTGTATGCAGAAAACTATTATTAAAACCTTGCTGATTGTAGCACATTTCTTTTGGAGCAATTTTTTAGAAAATAAATTTGCTTTTATTCCCAAGTAGATTTATATCTTCTTAAAAAATAATTATCATAAACGTTCATTGTTTTGAGACCCATTTTTAATGTAGTTCAACTTACAATAAATTCTGCTTTTAATTAATGAACATATATTGATACAAATCTGACTGACATTACATGTTTTTTTTTAAGTCAGCTTTCATTTCCTGAAACTTTTGTTGTGGTGTAGCGATAGTGCAAGTTAAAGTTAATTATGGTTAACTCTCAGAAATATTAAATGTCAGCTGCACTAATGTTTAGTTTCATTTCACTTCCACTGTCACTATTTCTTCCACGTAATATTAACTTAAAACATATTTGTTAGGCAGTTTTAAATTATTATTCTATGATACCTGTGTGATTACAAATTTCAGCAAATATTACTTCATTTCTGCTATAAAGTTCTGGATATATTATTGTTATAGGAAGATTCTTGCTTTATGTAATAAGGACAAGCCATTAGGTTTGTTGTGCAGTCGTACAATACGCTGGAAAATGATAAAAAAGGGGTCTTGAATCATTTCATAGGTAGCCTCCCTATCAGATGTCATGGATGTACTGGCTGATATTGGTATAATATTGAAATAAAAAATAATTAATTTTTATAAGTGTTTTATATGTATTAAGTTAGTGTATGGTATTAAATTTATATTTAACATATATGAACTAAAAAATTACTGTTAATAATTTATTAGGTTGGTCCTCAGTTAACTGCTGGTGAAGCTTGTATTTCATTATGTAACAAATTAAAAGCGCCAGCAAATAAATTGTGCCTTATGGAAACTATACTGGATGGAACTCTGCATAGACCGCTTCATCATTCTGAACGTGTTCTTGATTCAGTGTTACGTTGGGGATACTGGGATGATGTTGATTGTAAAAACAACTGTCTTGTTTTAGCACATAATACATTATATGAAGAGATTACTCCTTTGGTGAGTTTGAATATAGAAATATCTGATTTTTGTTTTATATTTTTCTTTAGCTATTGTATTTTCAGAGCATTTATAGGAAGGAGGCTTATGTGTATGTATTATGAATTTTTTCCTTATGTTTATTGTCTTATAACTTCAAAAAGAGTACAGAGAGCTCTTTATTCCATCTTCCAATTATATAAAACATTTATTTATTTTTATTCTTGCACATAAACACTATATAATAGTGTAAGTGACATAGTGCATTGTCAATAAAACAAGAACAAAAAATAAAACATTACAAAAACTATCAAAATCAAATAAAAAACACATCCAAAAGTAAGTAAAACAGTAGTTGCATTTAATAATGCCCCATAGCTATATCGTTCAGAAATTCATGTGCTGAATAATATGTGCCTTTTATGAGCTAGTCACAAGCATTCTGTGTATACGCTTTTGAGCCATGGTTTTTCATTCTTTCTGACTATTATAACATTTTATCCCTCTCAACTGAAGAGTTTTCTCGTAAAGGATAAATGGTATTGTAGATGTTATTTTCTTACTTTATAACCATGTTTAAATCTAAATTTGCTTTTTTAATTAAGGATTATGAATATATATTGATAATTTCAGGATGTATAAGTTAGGAAGTGTAAGCACTTTCAAGAATGAGAGCAGAGATCTACATGAAATAGATTATATGAATAATTTTTTTCTGAGCCTTAAAAATTATCTGTCCTGCTGTACCTTCCCATAAAACAATTCCATAAAATTCTGAGGTTTTCTGGGAAAATCACAGGAAATGTAAAACATATGAAATTAATTTGTTTTGTAAGGCAGTCAATATGCACACCCCAGTTCAATTTTTTGTTATCCCACATTCCCAGAAAACTGTACGATTAAAACCAGACTAAAACACATTCATTCAATGAAGACTTGACTTCAGTCAATTTAAAATTAATCTTGGTTTTGGATTCATTTATAAGGAGACCATTATTAGTAAACCAGTTTTTAATGCAGGTCAGTGCACCCCTAAGTGAATCACTCTTCTCCAGAATATTCCCACCCACAGTCAGTACTGTTGTATTATCAGCAAAAAGTATGAATCCTCACTGATGATTTGTGATAGGTCACTTATGTAGATAAGGAAGAGCAGCGAGTCAAGAATGGACTCTTGAGGCATTCTGGATCTAATGCATTTCCAGATGGAGTATATCTCATTTTTATCCATTTTTAACCACACATTCTCTCTGCATAGAGTTAGCTAAATAAAAAGCCTTCCAATTCGGTGTGTCTCTAGAAAAACCACTAAGAAAAATTTATATAATAAAAGCGAGTGATCAACAATGTCAAAAGCCTTGGACTAGTTACAGAAAATACTAGCTACCCTCTGAGAGTCATCGAAAGCAGATTTACAAAATCATGTAAAGCAAGCTTATTACCACGTTTCTTTCTAAAACTGTATTGAGAACTACTAAACTACTATTGTATTTTTTCCAAATACAATTCCATCCTATCACATACCACTTTTGCAAATACTTGTAATAGCAATTCTTTCTTTTACCATATGCCCTCAGGAGCCATGACCCCACACTAAATATTTCCATATTTTTTTTTTAATTTCTATAAATTTTGAAGTCGATGCACCATTCTCATTAGTGACTTCCAAAACTTCTGCTCAAGTACTTTAATTTTGTTACATTTATTATTTACTCTATCCAGTGTCTTTACTAAAAGAGGCATATATTCTGAAATCCAGTTATTATCTCTTTCTATATCATTTATTTTATTATTTAGATTTATAACCAAACTTTGGACCTCTGCATCCACTATTTCACCATTGGTAAGTAGCACCTCAACTAAACTAAATTTTTGACATCTAGTTAATACCATTCCTGCCAGGATAAGATTCAAATAAAAAACAATAGGGGTTTACCAAGAGAACTCAAGGGTTGGTTTGCTTTAGGAGGCTGCTGAAGAGTAAAAGGCTTGAATAGAAGGGTGATGAGAGGAGTAGAATTGTAGCTAAACAATAATTACATTTACCACAAATTACAAGAAAGACTCCTATAACACCATTGGTCTAGTTGGTCTAGTATATCAGTTTTGTGTTTCCTCTCTGAAATTTCTTGAAATTTCCTCTCTGAAATGTCCTAAGACATGTGCCTGAATGTATGTATCTATAAAAAATAAACAAATTTATTTTTAAGATGTAATACTGAATATGAATTCTTATTGCTATCAAAATAGTATTGCCAATTTTTTACTTTCATATGTAATTTTTATTACAGTTCAATCCCCATTTATCTGACTATAATTGAACCAACAAGAGATTGGATTATCAAAATTATGAGAAAGTAAGGAAATATAGTCTGATGATGACAAACATGCAAATAAGTAAAATATGAGGAGAAATTAGGTCAATTAAATTAGATTTTGTTATTTTAATTAGAATTCATGTAATTAAACTAAAAAAAGATTAAACATGATTAAACTACCTTATGTTTGTATAATTAATTAGAAGATTGTTTAGAACAAAACAATCTTCTAATTTCTCTTATTTTGTAAGCCTGTGTTTGTGGAAGATATTTTCAAAGCAAACTCTTAACTGTTCATGGTAAATAAATATCACTAGAAATGTGTAATTCTGTGCTGTGACATTCGTGTTTAAATTTACTCTTCACTTTTTATATCCTGCACCAATAATTATAATCATTAATTATAGCAATTCAGGATTCTGATTTGCTAGTGAGATAAGTTTGATCTGTTGGTCTGTATTATTTGTATCTGTTGGTCTGTATTATTTGTTGGTAAAACATAATTAATATAATTCACCAACAAAGAATTGTTTTTTTTTCGAAGATGATTTCATAATATTAACACATTTTTTAGAAGGAAAGGATAACTTCTCAGATAATTGACAGATTGATGATTATTTTTTTAAATTTATCCTGCCAGAATAAAAAACAATTTTATATATAACATTTTTTTTCCTGTCCAGTGGCTGCACAATAAGCCAAAGCCCTCAACGTATGACATCAAGAATGTATTGACTGTTTAGATTCTGAACTACAATAATTTTTGGGTTTGACTTATACCCATGACTGAAAGTCTTCTTCAGTCTACCTATTATTACAAGTGTTCACAATACTGAACTGTACATCATCAATAAGGCTTTGAATATCTTTGTGCACTTCAAGCTTTAGAAGATTTGACTTCTAAACATCCTGTGACTAAAATTATTGTGCATTCGCTGAGTTGAACCGTTGCAACACATGAGGGAGTTTCCCTAGCTATGAATCAGAAATCAGTCAGATAAGTCAGAATCCCTAGCTATGTGGGAATCCCGGAGTAATGAATGTGTGGATTCCGCTGCTTATGATGCATGTAGCCAACAATCTTTCACCACTTTTGTTACTACTGATTTTATTAATTCTGTTAAAGACACTCCTTGAGGAAGTTGGCAAGGTGACTGGACTGATACGTCAAGGATACTGTGCTGCCATGGAGCTCTTCACTTCAGAATAACCGTAGAGAAGAGATTATTGTATGTTGTCTATGAATTGGGGATACTAATCTTGCAATGAATCAGACTGGTACACCCATTTGTGCTTGCTGTGACTGCCAACTAACGATACACCACATCCTTGTGGATAGAGTGTGTTATGCGGCATTGCATCGGAAATTTAAATTAGGGGCTAACGTCCAAGATATTCTAGGAAATAATACGAGGTGTGGCTATTAAGTAACAAGACTAATCCTGCTACAGAAGAACTGCGCATGCAGCAAATTCGTGCGACCGACAGCTGTATAGCTTGAAGCTTTCTCTTTCGATTGTTGCCACTCCAGTTTCTGTAGACATATTAGTTTGGCTGTGGCCTTTGTTTGGACAATATCTGCTTTTTTGTTTTGCCAAAAAATGATAAATGTTTTATTAGAGCAAAGAATTATAGTGAAATTTCATATGAATCTTGGGAAAACTGCTACTGAAACTTATCTTTTATTAGAAAAAGTACATGGCAATGAATGTTTATCATGTGCGCAGATTTTTGAGTGGTTTAAGCATTTCCAAGATGGCTAAACATCTTGGACATTGAAGATGATATTTCCCTTCCACATCAAAAACAGATAAAAATATTGGAAAAATTGGTAATTTGATCCGATCTGATCATCAGTTAACTAACTATTCTTGTGTTTATTCAAGGTTTATTCAATCAGTCTTAGATGGCTACCTCCAAGCAGCAGGCATCCATCCTGCCCACAATTCCATAAGGGCCTTTTAACTAGGGTGGGATAGGCACTTAATTTTGTATTTGTTATCCTAATGTATATACTGTGACCAAAATTTATTTTACTTTATTAATTAAAGAGCTATGCTAGATCGGACTGTGGCTACCACTGAATTACATTACGTGAAGTATCCAGCTAAACTAAAATCCGTTTAGCTTGGACGGACACACACACACGCGCGCGCGCAGAGAGAGAGGTTTGAGAGAGAGACTTTTATTGTTATAAATTATTTTTTTTTCAGATTAAACAATCTCTTCCTAAAAGTGGTGAATTGAAATTTGCTGATCAGAAATCAAAATCATTTAAGACCTATGTTTTTGAGTTCAGTCAAGCCAATTTATCGTATTATAAAGATAAAGCAGTAAGTAAATTATCATTCTTTTCTTTATTTAAACAAATAATAAATCTGTTTGCATATTTTTAAAATTAATTTTTTTACTTTAGGATAATGGGCACGTAACTGTGCATCCTAAATAAGTAAATGCCAGAAATCTATTATTTGCTGAGCGATGGTAGCCCATTGGTAAATATTCAAGTTTAAAAAAAAAGCATTGTATAAAAGGGAAAATGCTTGTTAAATTTATTCTTTTTCTTTAATACTGGTTTTGTCATTCATCTGTGATCCCATACAAACAGTAACATTTATTGAGTTAATGAGTACAAATTGAAATAAATGAAGTAAATTAAAATGAAAATTGTAGTGAAGCAAAAGCCTGTTCAGTTTAGTTATGGAATGCAAAAAATATATAACTAAATTATATTCCAGTACATGTGCTTTTTCAGAAAAGTTTTGTCAAATCGTCTTCGTGTAGAAGTTGGAATGCAGTAAAATTTGTATTAAATAACTGTTCTCTTAAGAATAGTTAACTTTGTTCAAAATATTATATTTTGATAAAAAAAGATGTCAAATAAATTACAAATTTATTTATAATTTCTACAATTATGTGTAGAAATCAATAACAAATTGATTTCTATTACTATGAAAAATGATGCTGTAAAATGTGATACATTCTGTTTAAGCTTTGTTACCTACATGATAATGAATCTGGTTAAATTTACATAAGAGTCATCCTTAATATTCACTAAAAATATTAGTTAAAGGTTCATTCAGATTGCCCCCAATAGTTCATTAGTTTTAAGCAAACCATCTTTACCAAGAATCATACATATATAAAAATATATATATATAAACATTTTGATTTAAGTATAAAGGTATGTTTCTTTTTTGTAGGGTGCTCAGAAGTTGGGTGAATGGAGAATTGAGGATATAATTTGGTACTTTGGCTACGAATCTAAAAGAAATCCTCATATGAGGTAATAAATTAAATGATAAATCATAATGAGGTTATTGTTATTTTTCTGTTTATTATATTATTATTTAAAATTATGTTTTATTTTTTGTGGGTTATCTTAGTTAAGAAGTAAGTCTGCTTTAGATTATAATCTTTTATATCATTGGCTGAAACCCTTTTCCAATCTATTTTTAGGTAGGTATGAACCATTTAATTTAATTTTGCAGTTAATTATTGATCGCTGACAAATATTATTGTTACTGTAACGCAAATAAGCAGAATGAAACATTGTAAACAGCCTTCTCTGTAGAACAGCTATGAAAAGGAACAAGAAGTAACAACCTTGATGTTGGTAAAAAAATGTTTGGTGATTTTAATAGAACTTCTAATGTTAACATCAGTTGTAGCATTGAACATATAACTGTTTCTCCATTTTTGATATTATTTTTTCTTGCACTTCATAATGACCAGCAAACATTGGTTCACAAACTAATTTTACTGACATTTTTGATTTTATTATTAGAAGCTTGTTTATTTCTCAGAAAGTTTGTGTGAATGTTATTTTATTTGTCTGACTAATTTGTCAAAGAAAAAATTCAATACAAGAGAAGAACTAATTTCATTCGTGTATGTTTAAAGAAGACCACAGTAAAGGTATGCAAATAAAATAAGTCTTTTTATGTAGTATTTCTTTAAAAAAATGCTAAAATACAGGTTAACCTGTATTATTAAGGTTTTATTAAGTGGTTGAACACTATCAGTAAACGGTAAAAAGAACATAAATAAGTGCAGTAAAATGATGCTTTGTGGAATATTTTAAGAAGAAATTGAGATGAATGTTATTGATAACTTTTTTCTATTTAATTGAGGGCTAGTGCTTATAATATATTTTTAATTTTAAGTAGTATTGTTTGGCTGTTAGCACTTTGAATTTTGTTGAAATGTTTTTTCCAGCTTCAACCTTCTTTAAAGATTTATTAGCATTTGTATAATAATGCAAGAACAAAGATTAAAAACTATTTTATTTATTAAGGGTTATGGGTTCGGTTTTATGTTGCTCACCATTGTGTATACATGTGCATGTATACACATGCATATAAAATATTTTTTGAATACCTAAAAATAAAATTATTTTTTAATTTGAAAATTAATTATACAACATGGAATATTAAATCATATTTTCAAAAGGTAATTCCCAATTATAGAATTTTTTGACATTGTTATTCCTTGTTATACCTACCATAGATAGGTAGAAAATTCAATTTTTCAATTTATTGGCTTTGCCAATTCTACAAGGAATATAACTATCATGGAGTTGATTAATAGTCATAGCATAGATGTTTCTGGGTTGAGTGAATGTTTAATTATGAGATCTGTTGGTGATTTTTTTTTGTCTTATAATTCTGTATATATTTTTAATTAGAAATTGTATTTCAGACATTAATTTTAATATTTTAAATTCTGTTTTTAGTCATTTTAAGAATAGAAAATTATTTTGTAGTGCAAGTGCACGTATTGTAAATGCATAATGTATGCTTTTGGTGAATGTGAACATGATTAAAATGGGTGATGCAAATGTCATCCATCATGTCACCAATTCTCTGTTTGGTCTGAACCTTTGATGTGAACATCAATTTTTGTATCCATTAAGTGCATTGTTACTGAGATATTTAATTTTATAACACTTTTAGAATTTAATTAGTTACTTAAAAAATAGTATTATAAAAGTACAAGTACATATTTTTCTGTTTTTTTTTTGTAGGTGGGCTATTACGTTTATTAGTAAGAATAATAAAGTAAAACGGTAAGCATTTTTCTAGTTAATAATTAAATTATTCTTAGATAAAATTAAGTTCATATTTTATGAAAATTTACAGGATTTGATCTTTCAAAAGAAGAAAGAAAATATTGAAGGCATTCAGTTATTGCCAGCCTAGTTTACTTTCTTCAAGTATTTTTATAGTGTTAAGAATAATTGCTAGATTAAATAAATGATAAAAAATAAATATAAATGCAGCAGCTTATCAAAGTCTGATCGTGTGGTAGATATGGAATGTTTTGTGAAGTGTCTCATGTTTTGAATACAAAAAAAAAATTTAATTCAGAAAAATGCTATTAGATTTCATTCAAATATTAAAAAATTCAATCATTTACACAAGCTTTCGCATTATTAGGTTTGCATTATTAGGGTTCTAATTTTATATTTATATGAAACTGCTTTGTCTTCTTTCTTTGTTAATCTTCGCGTTTAAAAAAAAAAAAAAAAAAATTTTTAAAACAAGGATATTCATGACTACTATAGTTTATTAAGCTATTACTTACATTTAGCAATAAGAACTTAAATTATTTCAAAAGATTCCATGTTACATAAATTGGCAAGCTGAACTAGTTACTAATTTAGCGACTGACAATAACTTGTACAAAAACTTTTACATAGAGCAAAAGATTATAGAAATGCTAAATCATTTAGGGCAAAAGATTATAGAAATGCAAAATCATTTAAGAAGTCATAAAAGTAGTTTTATTGATTATGTGTTCTATTCAATTGATAAATTTCTTTACTTATAAATCTAGGTTTGTCACTGAAATAAATAAATCATTTTTTTTTGGATTCCTACGTAATACAAGGCTCGGGTAATAAATTTTGTACATATATGCGTAATGCTTATTAAAAAATGAATAAAAGTACAATACCTTAACTACAAAATGCAGTATTTATTTTTCAACATAAGTCTTATTTACACTGATATACTTTTTTCCAACGTGTGAAAAGTTTTTGCATTCCTTTACTGAAAAAGTCTGGCAGTCTTTCTCAGATCCAAATGGCTATCCTCAGCTTCCTTCACCTTATTATCGGTAGTGTAATGATTACTTTTGAGATGCCTCTCAAAGGTGATGAGAAGAAGGGATGAGGGAAGAAGTGGAAGTCGCACAGAGCCAAGTCTGGCAGATACGGAATAGGCTCAAACTTCAGCTAGCGGAGAGCCATCAGAGAGTTTGTGCGGTACCCGTCGTGCACAGATTTTATGATAACCCAAAACCCAATTGCTCGATAATATGGCCTACTCGTTCTTTAGATATGTGTTCAACCGAATAGCGATACTTTGCTGGATGATTTGCCGGTCACTTTGAAGTAAATCATCCACCTCCTTTCGATGTTTCTCATCAGTCACAGAAACTAGTCATCCGCTGCAAGGTGCATCCTCAATTGTTGCTTTATCAGCTTCACATTCATGAAATTTCAATGCCCATCTATTCACAGTACTCTTGTCAACAGTTTCACTACCGTAAACCGCTTTTAAACGATGAAAAATATTCGTAGGATTTTCTGCTGTTAAAAATTTGATCACCATAGTACCTTTTGTCTCCATGTAGCATGTTAGTGTGCAAAATTTATCAGTCGAGCCTCGTACATTTTATAGATTCCATCATAAGATAAATTGTAAATGTAAAAAAAATTTTAACATAAAAATAGTTGTGATAAAGTTTACTTTAATTATTTAAAAAAAAAAAAAAACATGAAATAATGTTACATTAAATATTTAAAAAATTGCTAAAAAGTAATTCACTATTCAGATGCCACCATTGAAGAATATTTTTAGTAAATATTCATGTATGCATTGAGTGGGATGCAGGTAAATCACTTGAGTTTTTTTACTTTAAAAAAAATCCTTTAATTGTATTTTATATAAATTGGTATTAAGATTTTTTTCTCCTAATGATTCAATTATTTATTAAAAATGGCAATGGAAATATAACAAGGATCTTTTTCATAATCTGTAGTATGTGTTGAATTATACGAAAACAGTTCCATTGTCTCGTTTGGTAAATGTGGATGTTATTATTTTTCAAGAATAAGTGACTCTTCTTTTTATCCAGACTGCCAAAAAATGACTGACAGTCCGTTTTTATATCTTAAAAACTCATGATTTTTTGACAGAGCCGCTAGAGATGATGTATTATATTCTATACAAGAATATATCTAGGGATAATGAATCTATAATAATAATAAATTTATTATTTGAGGATAATAATAAATTTAATAATGATGACAACCTTAGCGCTTTATTAAGACGCTTCAGAGCCAAACAGTGTGGTTTGACTTTATTAAAAATGAAATCAATTTGATCATCCCATGAAATTTGTTATCTAATAAAACAGCCAAACATTTTGTTTGTAGATAACACACATACTGTTGTTATTGACCCATGATATGTCTACATGAAAAGCACAATGAAACAGTTCTATCTGTAATTAAAGTTAAGAGTTTTATAATCCATCCATTGAATGATCTTTGGAGCTGCTATCACAGAATTTTCAGTTCCTTGTAAATAGTTATTGTTGAATTGATTAAATAATTAGATTTTTAATTTATATTTTGTGGAAGTAATATTAATATTAACAATATAGTAAATTATATTTTGACATCAGTATTAGAGAAAAATTTAACATATGTTCAAAAATGTTCTCTTTTCTGCCAGTTTGTATGTTTTTTTTTTTTAATGTAGTAATTCTAATTTCATGAATAGATTGAGGTAGGGATAAAATTTGGTTCTCTACAAAATAAACATGGACAGTCTTTATTTTTTAATTTCTAAATGGCAGCTGCACTAATTCTTTAATGAATATGCATGTTTTAACTTTAGGTACATTTATTTTTAGCAAATTTATCTACAGTTAATAAATCTTACTTATGTTAAACACACACGGTTGTGTGCATGCCTATATACATAATTGTAATTTAAAAATTTCATTGAAGGGTGTGGTAAATTTTAATGTTATTAGTGTGAGTTCAGGATTAGAGTAATTCTATATAAGTGAAGTTTAATTTTGCATTAATACAAATGGCAATAAAATTGTGAACATCCTTTTGACTGTACGATCTGTTAAATGATTCTATGTTGGTTTTATTTTGTGTGTCATCACATATTTTGTTTTCAATAATAATAGATTAATGTGTTGGTTGAATTTGTTTTCTTTTTACTAATACAGGTCTAAAGAATGTCCATTTTTTGGATGCACAATTGCTGGTGCATCTAGAGAAGAGCAGTTGAAATGGGTAGCTGCTATGCTTGTCGGACAGTATCCACATAATGAATTGTTACCACCTCCAGAACCAGTTAATTTACTAGAATGATATTCTTCATATACTATGATATTTTTATCGGTTGCGCTCACTTGTAAGCGCTGAAGTTATTACCATTACTAGTCAGTAGTACATTAAATGTTAACAGATTTTTTGCAGTTTTGTGTAATTTAATTGTATATTATGCTTTTATTACACCATAGAAGTAAGTAATTAATTGTTTTAATTAAGCACACTATTTAATTATTTACTAGTTACTAACTAGTCATTGTAAAACAGTTGCATTTTATTTGTTTAATGGTAATATATACATTCATTCATGAAGTTATATAACTTAAATCATAATTTTATTGGAATCTGTTAATACATATTGATTATGTTTTTAGTCAATTTTATTCATGGGACGTGTAGATTTTATTCATAGTGAAAGTAATATTTTATGATTATTAAATTATGAAATGAGACTAGTACAGTTATGTAAAATATTTATTAATTTAATTAATAAATATATATATTTATATTTAATAATAAATATATTATTAATTTATTTATGTTGCATCTTAAGTACTAAGCATAAAAATGTTAATTGCTTTGCAACATAAATGACTTACTTGTAATATTTTTCGCTACTGTGTGAAATATTTACACTGAGTGATATATTTTGCTACCTATCTTATGTACTTTGAAATAATTTTCTTTTTGGTAGAACTGTATCAGTTGTTCTTTATGCTAATTTGTTGTTGGGTTATCAAATTGTGATTTATTGTTGAGTTTAGTTAATTCTAATAATTCTTTTTTTAGTATTATGATTTAATAACAGATTATCATTCGATAAATTTGAAAAATGGTCTCTTTTATTCTTTGTAAATTTCTTCTATAAACTAATAGTGTGGTGGGTGTTCATCACATGTTTTCACATTATAGATATTTGAATGACTTTTCTTATTTAGCTAAAATAAAATATAAGGTCTTCATTTGTATGTTGAAGTTTTTGATATATTTTTATTGTTAGATTTTTCTTGATGGAAATCTGTGCTGCTAAAATTACATAATTGAACATGTTATTTTCTTGCACAGTAAAGTGAAAATATCTTAAAGTATGTTGGTTGATATAAGACTTAGTGTGTCACATGTGCATGAGTGCAACAAATGGCTTGCATTTTTGTAGTGTGTATATTTTTTTGAGATGTGTTAAGAAGATGATTTTCAGTGTGATACTAATCCCTATTTAATTAAGTGACATTTACAAAATATCAGTTGATAAGAGAATTTCAGTGAATTAATTAAAAAAAAAGTGTATGTTATTTTTTGTGATACGTGTAGCATAAAAAAATTGTTTTAAATGTGAGAAAATACATTCATTAGGTTTGGATTCTAGTATATTTTTGGATGCATGAATATATATACATGCATTAGGACATTATTTTATTATTTGTTCTGTATGATTTTTTTTTTTGTTGTCATATATTTTAATCTGTATTTATTACATTTTTGTGTTAAGTTTGTAGTTTATTTAAATCGATTTTTAATAATTTTATATTCTATTAGTGTTAAATTTATTTCATTTTGTTATAAATTCTACTTGCCATTTTTTCTTTTTTGTTTTTCAGTTGTAGAAATTTGTGTGGTGTGTGTGTGTGTGTGTGTGTGTATATATGTATATGTATGTATGTATGTGTTAGTGTTTTAGTACAGTAGTGATGATTTTTTTAATTTTATTGTATTTGTTTTGTTTTGTAAGATATCACTTTTTTCCTATTTAAGAACTGTATTTCTGTTTAATGAAGAAAATTATATGATGTATTATGTATGTAAACAGTTATGAGAATGACAAGTATGTTTTATGTACATAGAAAAAAAGCATAGAAACTGTAACATAGAGAAAAACCTTAAATTTTTTATGCAGAGAAAAACCTTACATTTTTTATGCAAGTGAGCTCCACTAGCTTTGTGAATATGTTTTCTTAAGTGTAATTTTAATTTTTTCCTGTTATACTTAGAAATGTAGTATAATTTGTTTATTAATTAATTAATGGGAGAGGTAATTGAGTTTTATTGTAAACGTCAAACAAATGGTGTAATCCTTTTCTACTGTTTTATTTTAATTTCTTTATTTTTTCCTATATATGAGTTTAATTTATGTTTTATCTTGTTGTTTTAAGCATGTTGTTAAAACAGGTTTAAATGCTATGTTTACTGAATTAATATTTTTGCAGTAGATATTAATAAAACCTATCTTAAATTCTTGAGTTTATAAAAATTGTTACCTTTTTTACATTGAATGAAGTATACTTATATCATTTATCAAGTAATTTGAAATCACTGAAATTTTAAAAATTAAAAATAACATTTTTATGATTTGTCACAGTTGCAGAAATCACATATATAACTTTATATTTTCTTTAAACCTGCATTAATTTTTATTAATCGATCTGTCATAATTATATTTAAAACATTTTTTTTTTTTAAAGCAGGATAAATTTCATTTAGTTAAAATGAATTATATAAACAATTTTCTATTTTAGAATTTTTGTGTATAATACTTATCACTTAAATTTTGTTAGTTTTGTACTTATCTATGTCAGTATTGTCAGTAACATAAGTTGTGAAACTGCAATTTATTATTGCTTTCTTGCCTTCTTGTCTGAATTTGCAAGTAGATTAGAGGTTTAAAATTTTCTTTAAATAATATCATGCATGTTATTAAAGTGAGTACAATATATTGTTTCTTGTACCGAGGGATGGGAGCAAAGACCAAAGACCAGAGAATACAGAGAATTGCTGGATCTACAATTGAACAAAAGAAATCAGGACTGATATACACCTTGACAGGTTTCTTTATTTATAATCAACATACACATCCACACCCACACTCATACCCTCATGCACACATATATACACCCTCCCATCCACTCCCCACACACACACACACACACACACACACACACACACACACACACACACACACACACACACACACACACACACACACACACACGCGCGCGCGCGCACACACACACACACACACACACACACACACACACACACACACACACATACACACAATAAATGGGTTTGAAACAATTGTGTGACTGCCAATTTATTTTTTATACTTCAGCATTTGCTGGTTTTATAAAACTTATGTATGTGTTTTTAGTTGTAAGTAGAATGACGTATGTAAAAATCACCTTCAAAGAATGTTTAGTGACTATTAGGAATGAATTTTTGGAAACTTAAAATGAGTAGAATTAAGAATTTTGCTGCTACATGAATTAATACAACTTTGCTTCTTGCCCTTGTATCTATTTAAGGTGTGAATTTTAATTTAAATCTTAATTTCTTTGTTGCTGAGAAAGCTGATTTCTAGTTGTGTTGGTGGAATATATCATAATGTTTTTTTATTGGAAGACTGAAAAGTATCTTGTATGTAAATCATTATATTTTATAGTTATTTATGCAAGTATTTTTATTGCGTATTTTAAACTAATGCTTGTATAAAAATTTATATTGTTCGCTAAGCATTACATTTATTTTAAGCATTACGGACCTTATTTTTATTAATTGTTCAAAAAATAAAATAACGCTTTTTAAAGGAAACATTTGGCTGTGTAAATTCAGTAATTGATAAAGTATAATCATAAATGAGTGAATATATACATATATTTTTTCTTTATTAAAAAAGGTTCATCATTATTATAGATTACGTGCCAAAGTGTTAATTAAAAACGTAATTTTATTAAATTCTGTTTTTTACTTAATTATTAAATAGTTAATACAATTTTTTTCATTGTGTTGAATTTACTAAATTCTCATCTATATAATTTGCTTTAGAGAACTATATAGATTCCTTGCCAGGTATACAAAACAGTAATTTTCTTTTCTTTCCTCTGTTGACTAATTATACATTATTCCTTCTAGAAGAAGTAATAACAGCTATTGTGAATTGAATGTGGTAAACTGATTTAATCTGTTGTAGGGCACTAGGTGTTATTCACATCTTTTTTTGATGCTGTGCAGTGAGAGTGATTTTGTTTCAGTATGCTGAGGTGGGTCAGTTATTGTAAGGCATTATAAAATACACCTCATATTAGTGAATTTTCATTTTAAGATAATAATAACTGAATATTGAGGTTCAGAATTGTTTTCAACATTTGCTGTAGAATCTTTTGTATCTGAATTTAATATTGTCTAGACATAGGTATGAAAGAGTTAGAGTTCCAGAAGATAACAGTGATTCTTTCAGTTTTTTCAAGCTGTTTTTTGTCTTTGGTGATATAGCGAGATATATTGAGATATATATTTCTCAAAATATAATCAATAAATAGGTGAAAATTAAAAAAAAATAAAATAATATGCCAAAAATAAATATGAAACTGCTTCAGTAGAAAAATTCATGAACTTAAATGTAAAACAAAAATATTAAATAACGAATTTAGATAACTGAAATATATGATAGTAGTTGATTTGTGAACCCAGCACTTAGATTAATGTTATGTGTTGACTTAAATACTATTGAATATAACTAATATCTGTTAATTCATACATATGTCATCATGCTACTAATAGGTCTAATGAAAAACAGATTGTTAGGAAAGATATTTGGCTAAATACCTAGCAATATTCGTAGATTTAAAGCAAATACAGTATGATGCTCACATGTCATCGAATAGTGGATTAATTATACAATAGGAGTACTTAGTTTCTACAAAATATATTACATAAAAATAGTATATATTTAAAATATTGTCATCTGTTATTTATTACATCTATCATTCAGGAAAAAGTTAAATGTTCATATGAATAGAGTAAGTAATTTTACAATCTAGATAGAAATGAAAGTATAAGAAACAGGGTGTTAGGAGTTTGAAATATTAATATAAAAATAGAACTATCAAGTTTAATCCAAATAATAGGAGATAATGAAAAAAGGAGTAGGAAGAAGGTAATCAATGAATTAATGTATTTTATTAATCATAAAATACTATCTCTATCCAGGCAATGCTATTTTTTATATTTGGTTGTTTGAGCTCAAATAATGACACTACCTTGAGAATATCATCTTCAGGCTTTTCTTCATCCCAGAAACTAGAAAAGACAAATTTCCAAGATGGATTTATATGGTGATTAGATGGGTTTATAGCCTGTGCAAGAAGTACAATCTTGTATTACAAGATCAGTGTTATATATATATTTATTTATTTTTTTAATGAAAATGAGAGTTCTTGCCAAAATGCTCTAATTTTTATTTTAAAAACTATTTTGAATATCTTGCTATATATTTGTTACAAAATTTTTTTGATTTGATTTATCATGAGCATTTTAACTATATCATCTTACTAGCAGTGTGATGTGTAATATGTATACTCCCTTTTTTTTTCTATTGGCTGTGTTGAATACAAGAAAAAATCTTAATAACTTTGTGTGTTCATTATCATTTATTACTATTATTTACTCATAAATTACAGATTAAGTTCAGCTTCATTTATGATAACTTACATGTTTGGTATATTATAAATTTTGAGTTTTTTTTTTTTAAAGGATTAGGTAGCATGCCTAAAGGAACAGGTATGCGATCTTAACTCTGAGAGTAAGTCAATGTTTCAAAATCACAAATTCTAATAAAAAAAGGGATCAACTTATTATATATGTGTAAGTTTAAATGAAAATTTCTACATTTTCTTGGTTAGTTTATTAAAATATAAATAATTTATTTATAACAACAATCTTTGTTATACATCTAAGATTTACTATTATCAGTTAAAATAAAAATAATCTTTATAAAATAAAAAATTATCTTTATAAAAATATTAAAAATAGATATTGCCCTAATGTGTTGTCAGTTGATCTTCCTTCATGAGAGATGTCATGTCAAAATAGATGTATAAAATTATTTCTAATTGAATTTAAGTTTAATTGAGTTTTTAATTGTCTTGATTAAGAGAAATATTATTAATTTTTATGTTTTTAATGTTATGGTTATGATGAAGGTGGGTGCTTGTAGAATAATCCCCTATATATTCTTGGGGAATATTCTATTTTTAGAACTTAGAAAATATGTTCATTTTATGAACTTAGAAGATTATGAACTTAGAAGATGTTCATTTTATTTTTATTATGTAATATAAATATTTTACTTTTATCTCAAAAAAAATTTAAAAGAGTATAAGTAAGTTTAGAACTATCGGCATGTAAGTTGGCACAAAAAACTACTAACATTCAGTAAACATTTGGCACAGTACTAGGCCGACTGAAAACATTGCCAGTTTAATATAGTTTGTTATTTATAACCAAAAATACATATGATGCTATTTAATTAAAATTAATTTCCTAAATATTTGGCACCATTGGTATTATAATTTGTATAAATTAAAGTTTCCACTTACCAACAATTAATGGAGTGGTGAGTCCGAAAGTACTAGGACATTATATATTGAAATTTGTTGGTAAGTGGAAACTTTATACAATATAATTAAAATTAGTTTAGTATCCCAATTAACATTATTATTTTGAAGTACTTTAAATAATTATTTTTTCTACTCGCTTTTAATTTCAAAGTTGTTGTCGTTGGTAGATTCTAAAGAATTGATGTTAGATTCTGAATTCACATTTATCACAAAATTATCGATGTGCGCATCATATAACTGTTCATCTTCAATGCATTTTTTTTCAATGTTGACAACATGCTTGCAAACATTGCTCCACTCAGCTTCAGTACTATGAAATTTCTTTTCAGCTAATTTAAGAATGTTCAACATGTTAAAAGTTGCATTTCTTTTAGCTTTTTGTCATTTCACTTGACTTCAAATAATTTCAATGGCATTTAAGTCCGTGTGGTAAGGTGGCAACCGTAGAACTATGTAACCATAATTTTTGAAAATGCCATCTATTGGAAATTTTTTTTGATTTTCTTCGTGTAATTTTATAACAACATTTAATTCAATCTTTGTCATAGCAGGAGAACAGTTAATTCGTTGTTCAGCTAATTATTTTATCATATTGCTTTTTAAAGAGTTAGAATTTGGCTGCTTTTGTAGCAGAATGTTGTGATACAGTGTGTTATCTAATACAATGACCAACTGAGGTAGCAAGTTGGGAATACAGTTCTCCTGAAACCATTTCATCTACGTTTTGGAATCCATAGATTTGTGATAATCTCCTTTTTTTATTTGACTTATACATAAGTAAAGTATTGTTAATGAATCCTTTATTACGGCTGGCATGAACAATTATTAATAATGAACAGGGAAATTTGTCATAGAAATTTCATTCTTTGCATTTTAATGTCATGCTGTTCTATGAGTATTTTCTGGTTGTCTTCTGTGTTTTTCCAACTAAATCCTGTTTTGCATAGTTCTCTTCATATTTATTATCACATAAAGTTTCCCTTCTCCTATAATTCTTTGGACTGTTTGTTTTGGTAATTTTGTCGCTTGAACAACCGTATTTAGTTCTTAAGTTTCCTCACTATTTCAGTTCCAGCATTGTTTTATAAAAAGAAATTATAAACACTGAACACAATTTCCCTCGCCTAACTATGAACTTACCTTTTCCTCCTAACTTGGGCATTTAAAAAAAAAATAACTGTATTGAAATTACTTTCAATACAGTTATTGAAAGTAACAAAATTAAGTAATAAATTTAAAAAAAAATTTTAATTAATTTAAATTAATTAAAAATTAATTTTTAATTATTTAAATTAATTAAAAATTTAAATTTAAGTAATAAATTTAAATGACTAAATTTATGACGCCTTAAATGAAAACAACACAACAAATAGTAGAAATAGATCACTAACAGCTATTCACTTCATTAACCCTTTGAATGCCATGAGAAAATTTTTGAAATTAGAAAATGTTGGTATACCCCCTAAAATGTACAGACGCATCCTAAAATGCCAGGCCTATAAATGGTCATTTTGCTTAGCTGTATTAAAAATGTTACTTACTGAGTAATATTCAAGATATCGTAACATATTAGTTGAAAAAATGTTTAATTTTATTTAGGTTACAAAATGATTTGAATATAAGTTGGATTACACCACAAAAGAATTTTGAAATTAAAAAAATTTAGAAAAAGAAATGAAGGAAAAAATTTTTTTTTTAACTTTTTTTATTTTACTTACTAAACAAAAAATATTAAATCTGTAGGAAGTATGCTAATTTCAATCTATGTACTGTTTCTTAGAACCACGCAAAGTTTTAAAATATTTGGTCAAAAACTAAACATAAAAAATATGTATTCCTGTTGAATGTTATTGAAAAAATTGTCAGTAATCAGCTTAAGAAGACTTAAAATATTGTACAATATAAATATTATGTAATGAATGTACTTACCACACTGAATTTGAAAAGTATGAATTAAAAATATTTATACAGTTCACAGTAACCTTATTTGCAATATGTACACAAAACCGAGAAAAAATTCATTTACACTTATGTTTTGAAAAACAAGGACCATGCCATCCTTCTTAGCAGACAGCACAAAGATCTTTTCTTATTTGTTTTAAAAGTAGGCCCCTCTTTGTACAAACAAAGCAAGTCTTTTCCTTTTATCCTGGTAGTTTTCCCCAGCCAGCAGTTCTTTAATGGCTGTTAACCTCCTATTTCTAAAATCTGTCAACAAGTATTCCATTCTCCAATGATAGATCTTATGATGTCAACAAGAAAATAATATCTAGATAGGGTATTTTTGTTATTGTTGGTACAGTTTTCTTTATAGATTATGTAAAAATTTATTAAAATTCTGACAAAGAGGTTGAAAACCGTTTTTTTCCAATATTTTCCAGTCCTGCACTCATCAAGATATGAGTGCAGCATTGTATCAAACGTATCTCTGCCCCCATGTGTTTATTGTAGTCAACAATTAGTGATGGTTTTTTTTTCACTAGTAATTCAACCATGTCATTTTTTAACATCTTCAACATCTTTAATTTGTGTTTTAGATGGCAGTAATGAAAAACTAACTAAAACTTGAAATCTGTTTCTAGTAAATATTTTTGGAAACCAAGGTGTTTCTTGGCTGTCTGTAGTTGACCAATAAGAAGGATGGTTGGTTCTCTAATAAGTCCCATATTGAGAATCGGAGTGATAAATGCCCTTATCTCATTCAATCTATTGGGATTCAGTTTTGTTTACAAGTACGAGGTGAAATTTATTGTCTGATAATGTTTTAATAATCGTTTAGCATAACAATTGGTTTCAGTTATAGATATATTCAAAAGGGCCTCTGGGAAAAACAAATTAAAATACTCTATAGACTTAGATTCAACAGGTGGACAGTGTTTTGTACCTGGTAATTCATTGTAAGAAATATCATGAATAATATTATCACGTATTTCATCATTTATACTTATCTAAATACCATTGTCAGTAAATCTAACAGCACTCTCCTCAGACTCAGAGGAACTACTGCTAGACGCATTTTGATTTATTTGTGAACCTAAGGTCGGCTTACCAGTTTGATTTGACCTAAGCACAAGCCTAGCTTGTTGTCCTGATGTACTAGGTTGATCTAACCTGTCACAATCTCTATCACAAAATTGACCCTCATATTCATTTTCTGCCCTCATATTCATTTTCTGGCTGATAGATTGGATCTGAATCACTGTCATAGCAAAATAAATCACCCAATTCTTCTTCAGTAGCTAACAAATCAATGTCTGCGAAGTCACTATCAAGTAATCTGTCTACTTCACTAGATCTATGATTTTCATGTTCTATTTCAGTCACATGAATTCAAAACACTATGCACCTTTATTCATTGAAAAAAAAAAAATAATACATACAACGAAATAATAATAAAGTAAAACAAAAAACTGAACAACGAATGCACTGTGTAGATAGTCATGATGTAACCTCGCGATATATATATGTATGTTATTAGTATTATTTGTCACAAACATAGATTATTCATTAATATCCTGATTAATTTTTAGACTGTTGGAAAATATTTTTGGCATATTACCTCACATACAACAACATAATGCACGTTGTGAACTGTTGGTGTTAATGTGATATCAGCTGTATTGTAGTCATTTGTTTATTATTTCTTTGTTTAGTCAAAGTGAGCCTTATTTTTTTTTTCCAAAAACCATTGAATATCAAAAGAAAGATATTGTATATACCATATGATAGTTCAAAACAATAAAATTTTAAATAGCCAATAAAAAATGTAAATTACAAAATATGCGGTGGTGATGGATCATCACTATGGCACTTTTCGCATGGAAATCTGGTGGCAGTAGATTGCCCTGTGGCACTCAAAAGGTTAAGCAAAATATACACAAATATAACTAATGTTTTGAAATAAAAAACCAACCAATTAAAAAAAAGAAGTTTTGTTATTTACATTTGAAAGGGACAATCTTAAACTATTTTTCTACTTAGTCACCATTTAAATTGAGGCACTTTTAACGATGCTCGAGCTTTTCAATTCCTTTTCTGTCGAAATCTGCCGCCTTAGATTTTTGGTACCCATCTTGTACAAAAAATGTGATAACCAAGCTTTCCCGATACAATTTCATGCAGTAAACTTCATGAAATTTAGGGGAAATGAAGTGAGAGTTCTGTAATCGTAATGCGGTGATTTTCACAAATTTTATTGTTGATTTTCATCAATTCATCAGTCACAAGACTAGGCCGATCACTGTGGTCCTCATCATGAACATTGATGCGGCCATTTTTAAACTGAATGCACCACTGTCTCACTCCACCTTCACTCATTATCCCATCTCAGTGCACCTCACAAAGTTGTCAATGAATTTCAATTGGTTTGAGGATTTTTGCCAGTAAAAACCTAATCACTGAACACACCTCACAACTCTCGGGATTTTCTGTTGAAGCGCACATTTCAATAATTCACAACGAACAAGGTAGAAAACTCATAGTCCACACGCTATGACAGCTTGACGCATACTGACTGTAGAAACATTTTGACACCAAGATGATGGCTCTATCTCCACCCATCTCCACGCTAGCAACAAACATAAGTTACTTTCTGGACTATCCTCATATTACCATACCACAAAAGACATATAGAAAATGACATAGTTTTTAGTTTGTTTCTAATAGAGGCCAATGCATGCAGAATGCTAGTACATAGGCTTTCAGTCCTTGCACCAACACATGTGCCGATGCATTTAATGTGTGTATATATATATGTTATTAGTATTATTTGTCACAAGCACAGATTGTTCATTAATGTCCTGATTAATTTTTAGACTGTTGAGAAATATTTTTGGCATAGATGGTTAGCATGATGTGTTGTAGTGTAGCAACAAGTTGATTTTCATGTACCCATTTAGCTATATATTTTTGTAATTATAATCGGCACACTTTGCCTTACTACTTCTTGCATTGAACATACACTTTTAAATAATGTATTTATTTTCTGTCAGCCATGAACAAGTTTTTATTATAACATTATACTTATGTAACGTTCAACTATTTAATCTTTTTTTTTTTAGAATTTACAACTTTGTAATGTAATTAAAGGATCATATTAAGTATGTTTTACAACATTCATTATTAAGAATTAAAAATTTACTTTATCTTATATCTTATAAGTGGCTTTTACAGCATCATTTGCCATTTCTTACACTTGTCTGTCTAAGTTTCAGCGTCTCTTTTTTCCTTTGCATTCCAAATATTTCATAAAATTAAAATTATGGATTCATTCCAAATTTGTGGTTACCTAGTTTTCTTCTGTCTCTTGAAACCTAATTATCTATGTATCTTCTTTGACAAATGTCTTAGGTGCCTGTAATAGTATTGCTTACTTTCAAAAAGTCCAAAATCTTACATTTATTTTTTATAAACCTATTTTGGACCTTATCCATAATAGCTGTTTTTATTGCCCCATCTTTGGTAGTCTTATCTCCATACCTAGCAACTTACAGGCCTCCTTATTACCTCAGCCTTATACAGCTCTTGCCACATATGTTAATGGAATTATTCAAAGGAATGGAATGGAGCCTTCTGACTAGACTTTGCCATTTATTAATTTTCAGCTCAATATCATGTTCATCTCAACCATCTGAAGTGTCATCCTAAGTTAATAACTGTTACATATACAATTATAAGAATAAATTTTGATATTGTGTGAATAAATAAAATTAAAATGTAATAACAGCACTATTCTTTTGCAAAACTGATAATTACCCTGATACCCTGAACGATGATTACATGTTAGGAAAAAATATGTGTATTTGTAGAAGTGTGGTGTTTGCCTGCCTTGGCTGCCGCTAAGCTGTGAACTTAGCGATATAATCTTCATCATTGCCCTTCAAAAGTAGTGTTTCATATAGTGGGCCAAGTTAGGTTGGATCTGTGGTATTTAGTTATTTTGCTTTAAATTTATTATTTTTTTTCGGTCATTTAAAAAAATCTAGTATAATGTAAGTATGCTTTCTCTATTGACTTGAAGCAGTGTGTACAATTTATTGTTTCATTAAAAGTAGTAATTTGTTGTATTATATCCTAGTCATTTCCTATTATATCCTATGACTATATCCTAGTCATTTCTTCGCTATGATACATGTAAAGCAACATAGTTACAAGAGGTACCAGTCAGAATTATTTTTTCTATGAATAATGTTCACTATACAGCCAGTCGATGTTCTAAACAGAATGAAGGTGTCTCTAATAGGATTGGGTATCACCTGTATTTCACTGGACTTGGCATGCTGATATGCAGCTGTATATTTTGCTTGGTGACAAAGGTGATCGGAAACTACTTCACTTCTCATTTTTCTGAGAAAGCTCAGCATTGGATGCTGGTAATTCTTAGTTATTACACTTAATGTACATACATAATTTATAATATATTTTATTATTAAGTCATATATTATAGAATTAGAAGCATTGCCTATAAATACCATATTTTTACAAAAATATTGATTTTGAAATATTAACATTGAAACATTATTATAAATTTTCATTTATATGTGGTTTAATAGGTAGTGAATAATTTTCTGTTGAAATAAATTGGCTATATATATTGTATTTATTTTTATGTAGAGTGTTTATTACTGAAATTTTTCTAATAATTTAAAGTGTTCTTTGAACATAGTTTATTTTAGTTTATATCATTAAAAGTGTATTTATCAAACTTAATTGTACTTGTTAATGTAACTGTAAATTTTGTAAATATAATTCAGTATGCATTTTTAATAAATATCAATTATTTTGTTTTAATTTCAGTTTTGTTTTTATAAAATTTATCTGATATTAAGATAAAAATAATTAACAAGATTTTTGAACTGCAGAATATTGTTATTAAGTATTATGTGATGGATTTTTAGGTACATATTGGGCTATTTTTGTTTATGATGTGTAATTACTTCCCATTGTTTGTGTTAGAACTGAATAATTTAAAATTTTTAATATATTTGTAATATTGCATTAATATTATTATTAATATTTTAAAAAGAATAAAATAATTATTTTCTTGTTAAACTTATTTTTATTTATAGTTGTTATTATATATATATTATTTTTAGTTATGTTATTTTTAATTTTATGTTTTGTTAGTAATAACTTTTAATATTTTATAATTTATTTTATTAATTGCACATTGCAATACTCTTAAAGCTGGTTTTGTTAACCTGGATATTTTTATTTTACTGTTTCTCCATCTTCCTGTGTAGCTATTGCAAATATGTTTTACCACTCTAATTTAATAGAAATTTATCTATAGTCTTTTAAAAATAATTAAAATTTTTAGTTATGGATTATTGTATTTCAGTGAGCATGTCTGAAAAAATTAATGTATATTTGAGGGGGCTAGAATCAAAACATGCCACATCCAGTAAAACGGTTTTGAGAAAATGGTTGAGTATATTTTTTGCACTTTTACTTCACAGTATAGTGGATTAACTGATTTAAGAGTATTTTAATTTTGTCAAAGAATATATTTATATAATAATTGAAATTAGAAATTTCATTAATTATTTGAGAAATAAGTTTGGAGATAGCCGCTTTTGTTACTCACTTGCGGACATAACAAGTTTTGTTACTAATTGATGATGAAGGTTAGGAAACAGTTTGTATAAGTTGTAGAGTTTCAGCTGGACTGTGGTAGTTTAGAACTCATTTTTCTTTTTTTTTAGTTTTAAGTATTAAAACAGTTTTAATTAGAACAATATTTATTTTTTAGCTACAAAAAAGATTTTAAAAGTCAAATTTACAAAATGTTGATAAAACACAAGAATAGCCATTCATTCTAAATGAAGCAAAACATTGTAGTATGGCTGAACATTCTATGAAGCAAAACATAGGTTTACGTTGTCGGCTTCTACATCCATCCCAACTTTGAGCTAAAACATCTATCCATCAAATAACTAAAACATCTATCCTCTACAAAATGAAAGATTGTTCAGATAGTAGCAATCAGCTAGTTCTGGTGTTGCCAAGTTTGAAAATAAATAATATTAGAAAAAAAAAATGTATATATATATTACATTACAGAAAAAATCTATATACTTTATTTATTACTGATATAAAAATCACTATTATAAGCACAAAAATATTTTATCCAGGACATAGCAAGTTTTGAAAATTGGTAGCCATTAATAATAAAGTACAGATGATTTTGTTTCTGACTGGACATGACTACTTCTGTTTCTAATTAATACAAGGACATGGCAAGTTTTAAAAATAAATCAAATTTTCATTTATCATTTTTAATATTTTACAGTCAGTTTTAAAACTTAATAGTCAATAACATTTTTTCTTTTAATTAAGTTATAACATAACCTTATTTTTTTAAAAATTGGACAGCCATTTATGATTCTAGCCTCCACTTAATAATGGATTATATTTAGAATGCTCTTTTATGTCGCAAAAAATGCTTCTATGTTATTTAGAATGATTATGTATACTGCATTATACAAAATATGCATTATATTTGGGCAGTATGCATTATTATGTGTAATAATATATTTATATATATATATGATGCATTTATTTGTATGTATTATGTAAAAGTATAATGAAAAAATAACTTAAGATTTTAACAGGCTTTATTCTGTAATTTATGGCTTTATTTTTATATTTAGATTGTTCTTTTAAAAATTTTTTGTTGGTTATTATTGGTAGACCTTAGGTGGAACAGCTGATTAGAAAACAAAAAAGATCCTTTATCTTTGTCCATTTCATTTATTATAGTAACACAAAAGTTTTACTTTTACACTGTGTCTGTGTGGTATTACATCTGGAGTCTCTCATCTTATTCCGTAACATTATGTATAATAAATAATATGTTAAATGGATGGAAATTTTTTGCAAATATATGTAAAGCTTTTTCCAGTTCAGCTTTACATTTGTTGATTACTTTTAACATTTTTTCTTAATATTTTATTTGTGACATTACATTTTTGGGTAAATTAAAAAAAACGTTATTGCATTTACATCTGATTTCAAAGGTGTTACTTTGGTCAATTATAACTTGCAAAATCCATACTCAGATTATTTCAAATTTTGAAAAATTATTCATTGTATGTTTTAAATTAATCTGCTGAATTACAAATCGCGGACTTGATTTTTTTCAATTCTTTATGCTTTTTTGAAAATATTTTTGTGAAGTGTGTGTAACTACAACATGTAGAAATTTCTGACACACTATGTTAGTTTCATAACGAGTGTAACATTATAAGTTAAATATTTAAAGCAAAATTATGATGCGCAGACTTTTTATTTTTGCATGGTTGATGAAGTGGTGAAGGAACATTGTGTTTTGAATTTCTTTTGAGCAATTATCAATTATTTTTGAACTGTTAAATGAAAATAGAATTCTATTCTAATCTACTTTCACTGCCTAATCTACTGCATGACATAAAAAACTAACAAAAATACACTTACTAATCATAATTTCACTTTCAGTCTATTACATGAATTCATAATGAAGTTGATAAATTTTGTCCTACATTTCTAAGTCATAGTTGTGAATATCTTTCAATAAGAAAAATATAGAAGTTGTTATTTGTATTTCAGTTGATCCAATGTATAAAAACTATGAAAAATAGTTTAAAAATTAAAACAGTCTAGTTATGGATTTCATAAGTAGCCAAAGCTGACTCTTTAGAGTCATAGCTCTAAGAACAGGCCCCATTTAGGTTTATATGGTAAATTCTTTTGAATAAGAATCAGAAAAATCAATAAAACCATCAAGAAACTTAAAATGGGCTCTTTTATTTATGAAAATCTGATTGACTGAGATATTTGTCTTCAAACTTGATTGAATGTAATATTACATCTGATAATAGCTGGAGAATAAATGAAAGGAGAAAACGAAAATATTTATATAGTAGCAGTAATAGGCTGCTTATACCCAATAATAGTAGTACTATGATAGATAAATAAATAAATATATATATTGTTATTCTTGACAAGGATATAAATATTTGAAAAAAGAATGATTTTTATGGTTTTATACTATTACTTAGTTGTCATGGAACAGGAAAAGTAAAAGGAAAAGATGTTAACATAAGATGTTATCATTAACATTTTATGAGCTGTTCCTCTGAAGGGACATTGCCAGTTAGTAGAATCCACCATTTGATTGGCATTCGATTCAATCCCTTAAAAGTACATCACTTACTTAGAAAGCAGTTTTTCTCAAAACAATGCAGAAACAAAGACAACACTTTGAGCACATAAGCATTGTTTTCTTTGGGATAATTTGCATCAACCTCTGCCATTAATTAGTGAAAAGTGATTGCAGTTGTTCAGATGTGTATTTGCAAGTGGACGAGGCTATACTGATTTTCTCACAGTTTTCGCAGGACCAGAAGGTGTTGCCAGTGTTCTTCCAACTTTAGGCTTATTTTTTGTGATTTATACTATAGCAACATCATAACAGACATTTTTCAATGACATGGTATTGCAACTATGTAGTTTCTTATTTCTTCTGTATAGTAACCAAGCATTATTAACTGGGATATCCAAGAGTTGAGAAAAGTTGACAATTACCACCTGTGTGTGTGTTCTCATTTTGATCCTGTGTAGTGAGACAACATATCCTGCAAGTCAACACCACCCACTTGTACTTGTTTACAACTTTTGGGCATAAAACTGGAATTTTTTTCGTTGCTGTAGCGGGGCATATCCTTAACTGGTTCAGATCCAACATATGAGCCACCAAGGCTTAAGCACTTATTATCATACCACTTTGTTATTACCACTTTGCATTCATTGTCACTCTTATAGTCATAACTCCCCCAAATGTTCTTTGCTAATTTTTTATTTTCCATCAAAGGGTAGCAGCCTCTAGTACAATTGTTTAATATTGTTCCAAGGCTTAGGATACCAAATTGATTCCACAGCTAGAACAAAGTTCTACTGAGATAAACCATTATCAAATTATACCACTGACAGAGTTGGATCTGATATGGTTTTGCATCAAGTTAGAACAACTTTCTGACATAGACCAAAATACTTTTGTTCCCAATGTGTAAATGAATGATGGAAAAATGTTTTCCCAGTATATGGTAACATTTTGTACACTATACTACTGGTACCAGCTCTTACAAATATTTTAAAGCCCCATTTTTTCGGCTTATTCTTAATGAGCCAGTTTTCGTACCTTTATATGGTACTATCATCTCATCAATAGAAAATCTTTTTCATGTTCTATTTTCAAACAATTCTGTCTTGACATTCTCAAGTACTGGTCATATTTTGAAAAATCTGTCAGACTCATTATTATTTATATAAAATGTTCATAAATAATGCCTAAGTAACTGATACCATTTCAAGGACGTAACATGGGCGGTTTGATCATATCTCAAATTATGCGACCAATAATCTGTATATGAATTCATTTTTACAAGCCGCATCAATAGCTCAGTGCCTATAAAGTCACATATTTTCATTACATTTGTGTCTAAACATTTAAGTGTTTTCTATGTGCTGTATAGATTATTAACAATTCTGACAAGACAGTCATCATCAAGAAACATTCAGAAATAAGAATGAGGAGACAAGTCATTATCAGTCACTGAATACTGAGCATCATCAGGCAATGTAACATCACCATGAAATGTTTCCTTATTCTAACTGAAATTCATTTTCATTTTAAGTTGTTTACTTACAGTCTGGTTGTTTCTGTTGACCTGTCCAGTTGCTACTGATGGGGGTGGTGTATTGTCTTGACGTGTTCATATTTGTTCTCGGGCGAAGTAACTTATTTTACTAATTCTAAGTTTTTGTTCCTGGTTTGATATTCAGTTGTTTGCTGTTTCGGAATGCTAGACTGCTTTGAAATGTGTGTAGACTGTTGTCTATCTGTTTGCTGAACCTTATTTGCCTCTACTGCAACCTTACATGTTGAAGGTTGAGAAACAACTTACATTGGAAACACTTCAAGAAATTCTGAAAACAAGATACCTCCATTAAAACAAAAACACCAAAACAAAAAATACACTTAGTCAGATTGGTTCATATAACATCACATTGAAGAGACAAAATTGGAATAACAAAACTAATGAGTTTTTTGTAATGAATTTACCATTTGAAGTAAAGTTGTCGAGTGTCTCAAAATCAGGTCTTGCAGGTAACTTGTCCATTATTCCATGGCAGTTTGATTAGTCCATCATCAAATGTTCTCATATAACACTGATCACCATCATCGGAATCAGATGATTCGGAATCAACTGCTGGTAAGGTACCATTACCAGCAGCATTTGACCATGATTGTTAATTTCGCTTCATTCTGCAACAAATAAAAATGCATAATGTATCAGCAAATATGCCAACAAATACCATGCATTTATCCCAAAATCAGCTGTCAACAAATACCATTAATATTGATATTATGCACTTACCCATTTCAAAGTATTTAGTAAATTCAGTAAGTTGAGTATTTAAAAGTAAATACTAATACATTACAGCTTATTTATTAGCTAATAATAGCTTAAGATAGTACAGTAAACACGCCTGTTTCAGTTGTATTTTTTTTTGAAGAGTATTGTAATTTCATTAACGTACAGTAAGCAGCTTCACAACAAACCATATACATGAGAGACATAGAGGTTATAAAATGAACTGCTACTTACACAGTCCGCCTACAGAGTCTCCACTTGTCCGTATTCGTAACTAGATGTTCCCTTTCGAGGTACAATGCCTAAGAATACTTATTCACTTCTACAATATTGAAGAAATACGTGTTAAATTTTATGCTCCTTAAAAGAACATTGTAAGAGTAGGGTTTAACTAAAAATCACCTATCTGCCTATCTCCAAGGCAGGGTGGTGACTTTTATCCTGAGGTTCTGGGTAATACTATAGATTAATCTAAAAATACTATTTTTTGGAACCAAGTGAAATATTTGTATAGATACTAATAAATTAAATATTAACAAAATTGGTTTAAGATATAAAATAATGAAGGAAAAAATAAACCAGCAAACAAAATCTAAAAAATCTTTTATGTGATTTTTTTTCTCTTGACAATAGCAAAATTAGAACAGATTTGGTTTTTGTTATTTCAATATCATAAATCTTTCATCAGAAAAATTAAAATCTCTTTTCCCCCATGTGTGTATACTGAACTTGTTTATTATTACATTCTGTAATTGTGTTTGTATAATTAATGGTTAGTTCCGTAAAATCTTGTTGTTTATAATAATATACTTTTTAACTCATGACTATATTTTTTCAAATTTTTTCTTCATCGAACACATTCAGTTTAGTTATATTAAAAATATAAGTTTTTGTCGACTCTTCCTTAATTGTCTCAGAAATGGTTTCTTTTTAGATTGAGATTTAAGTTTTAGTTCATTGTATTAGATAAATCCAATGACAATTAGTGATGGTGTATATTTAAATTCTATGTAGTCCTAAACTATTCTAGTTTCTTATGCTATGTGATGATTATTTTCATACGACAGAAGAATAAGTTTACTGAAAATTAAGATAGTTTAATAGTTTACTCAAACTATGGTATTGTTAATTACTTGTAGAAATGTTAGTGTATTCATTAATTGGCATTTTTATTGCTTTATATCTGCTGAATATAGTAATGTGTAAAGACTATCTGTCTTTATTTTGATTTTATAAATATTAGTGCTGTGATTTTTTTCACCAGTGTAATGTATACGTTGTACTGGTGTATGTATAAAGGTAAATATTAGGTAAATTTGTCAGAAATTTAGTAGGAAGGGTAACATTTAGCTGAAAAGTAAATACTTTATTTTAAAAGTAAATTATTAATAATACTATATTTTGATCTCTTATAAAAAAGTTCAAATAAGTTGAATACATAATTAAGCGTAATATTCTTAGGGTTAATTGTATAGAAAACCAAACCTTTGACTAGCTGTAATATAATTTGATATGATAAAAATAATACTTCATACTGAAAGAATTCCATTCGTCATATTAATTTTACTTTCCAAATAATTTTAGTATTTAGCAATGTTTAACTTGTGTAGGGGCCAATGTTTCCTTCCATCTTCAACGAAGAATTAAATATAAATCTGTAAAATATTTTTCAAGGAAGCCAAGCATGAAAGCTACTTATATGTATTTTAAATGTAAATTCTAGTTTACTTTAGGTACATGTCTCCTTTAAGAATATTTTTTTATGAAATTTTTATTGCAGTTAATATGTATATCTGTCTACTTCGATTCTGTTGGTAAATTTAATCCTTTAGCTGTATTGTAACTCTAAATAAATTTAAAATGTTGATAACTTACAGTAACTTTTATTAGTCCTTTTATGTTTACAATTCTTTTCACAATAAAAAGACCATAAAACGTTATTTCCTGAAAATCTCATACTTGTACTTTCTGTAGAAGTTGAGAAAAATGTAACAGTGAAAATTTCAAAAATTGTTCTTATCGTAAATGATAAAGTTAAAACATACTTTTTATTTGTTGAAATCACCTGCACATTGTGGTCATCTTCTATTTCCATTTCTAACTTCCTTTTTGAAAGTCTCTTTCATTCAGCATCAATCTTTTTCACTGTAAATAGCTTTTTACCTTTTGGAGAAATCCTATTTCATGAATGATCTTTGCTTTCCCCTATTACTCATTCATTGTAGTTTATTAGAGTAGAGCATTATGTAAATCCAGATTCAATTTATTCACATCAACAACACTATTTTTGAGTCCAAATTATGTTATTGAAACTGTCATTCAGATGTTGCTACTATGAGCATTCTAGCAGTTCATTGGTTGACAAATATTTGACGATAGGTTTAATCACAACAGTTATTGTTTTCAGGATTGAAATTTTAGAAGAATAATTTTCACTTCTTTATCAAAAATTTATTGTAACTGAACTCTGTATCATCAGGATAAAGTTCATGTTAAGGTTCATTGTCTGTAGAAAATGTATGGAGGAAGTACATTATCCATATGTTTCATTTCACTTCCTTATATTACCTAAATTGTGTGTATAATATCTGAATGGTATAAAGTCTGAATCATAGTGTCAGCTAGCTTTACCTTACCTCACAGCCCTTTCCAACAGACAATTTAACACTTGCATTGAATTTTTCATCTCTCGTAATCTGGATTGAAGTCTGGGTATGTGAACATGTTCTTTTTTTTCAGCATAGATATTCTATTGATATGGTTTATTCTCTTTATATTCAAGTATTGTAGTCGTCATATTCCAGATACTTTATGTAATACACTCTCCCCTGTTAGTGTAATATTTACATAGCCTCATTCTTTAGACAGAAAGAACTTAGTTTTAAAAAAAATTTAAAAGCTATATTTTCCAGTTATATGTGTAAAAGTATATATTTTTTTATAGAGAAAAGTGTGAAATTAAAAAATAAAAACTTAAAAATAAAAAATTTTTAATATTTTCATGTTTAGCTCCCCTTAAAGTGAGATTATTTTGCATATTACTAACAACTGAATATTGTTCATTATTTTAATTATTAGTGTAAAGTTGCCCTTTTGTTTAATATATTTTTTAACTTTGTGTTAAATCATAATAATAAAGATTCATCAAATTTTTTTAACAGTTGTAAATATGTGCAGAAATTTTGACTTATTAAAAATATTTTATGTTAATTCATTCATCAGATGACAAGTTATTAATATTAATTTAAGTGTGTTGCTCAGTTATTGTAAGTAATTTTTTGAATTTAATTCATCAATTAATTTAATGTTTGGTTAAAATAATTGTGGTTTATACATTTATTTACTTAGCTGTGATTAGTAAATAAAAATTGTTCAATTCTTTTATTTATTTATTTTTTAAATAAAAATATAACAGTCCCCTTTATTATGTTAAGAATTTAAATTGACTCCATGCTAATCAGTTTAATGTAATTGGTCAGTTTTTTTGGCTATGTACAAAATTTAGAAAAAAGGTCAGTGAAAAAATCATCATAGACTTTTAGTTATTTTGTGAATAAAAAAAAGTCGGTTTGTTGATTGCAGATTTGTTTCATTTACAACTTTTCTTTGTTTTTATTTGTAGCATAGTATTTTTTTAATTTAAATAAATATTCCTTATGCCTTTTATATGACGTTTGTTTATATTATTTGAGGTTATCATCAAACACGTATAAGCGTGCGTGCGTGTGCACACTATATAATATATATATATTTTAAAAATACAAATGATTTTTTTTTTTTAAACGTGTCTAATGTAAATACCACTACTTGATTATTTAATAATATTCAAATCTACTAATTACTCAATTTAACATTACCTGGGAAAATATAAGATCTTATTAATTCATACTTTATTTTTTAATAAGAAATTTTCAGAGGTACTTTCTTAAACAGTATTAAATTTTAAAAATTATTGTGATTTGAACATAAAAAAATAGTTATTTTTATTAAGTATTTTTAATATACTGAAAAATATTTTTTTAATGTTCACAACACACCTTAAATAGTATTGAATTTTAAAAATCATGCACTGTGATGATGAATATTAAAAAAATATATTTTAATATGATAAAAATATTTCAAATAAAGTTCATATGATAAAAATATTTAAAATAAAAATCATGTGATTTCTGAAATTCAGTATTGGTTAAGAAAGGAATTGAATATTGATATACCGTTAACATACACTTTCCATTTAAAAATATAGAATGAGAGGTAAAAATATCTTCCTTAAGTTATACTTTTTAGGTATATTTATTGATTATGTATTTATATATATATATATTTTTTTTTTAAATAATAAATATTTAGTAAGTAAGCAGTAAATAATATGGTTGTATGTAGGAAAATGAAAAGTAGAAATTTTATTATTAAATATTTGCATAAAATTTGTATCTTTTGGTTTTATACTAAAACTTTTTTGATCATGGAAAATGTACATTTTTGGATGGTCAACCAGTTGGAGGTAGTGTTCATCTTAATGACTTTATATTTAACTGGTTCTCACTTCAATTTCTGGCCAGGTTTGATTTAGCCATTTTATGAAATCCAAACAAAAGTTCACTAGTACATTGGAATAAATGAATATTACATTTTTCTTAAATTGCTTGCCATATTGTTCAAAATAATAATTTTTTTAATACTATGTATTATTATTCTGATTTTTTTTGCAAGTTTGAAACTTGTTGCCAATGTAATTTAAAAAAGCACTTGCCTACTAATTATTTAATTATTTGTTTCAATTGTTAGTATATTTACTAATATTAGTAATATCAGACTGAATTTTTTAAACCATTTTTAAATGTATTATTTTGTTTTGTAAGACTTCCCGTAAGCAGAATTTATTGTTTAGGCCTTCAGTGTCCTGGGCAAATATGATTTGTTTACTATTAACATCCCAACAGCCACTGCGACCCATTTTTATAATGTAGTAGTAATAATTAGAAGTTTGATTATATTTTATTATTAATTGTACTGATACTATTACTTGTTTTAAAGTTAATATTTAGTAGCTGTGTATGATTTAGAAATGGAAAGCAGTTTCATTACTTTTCATTTGTCAAGATAAGTTGTATAAACTATTCAAGAAATACTTTACAAATGTATAGAAACGTGGTTACAGAAAACCTGTTAAGATTATTAATCAGTTCTTTACTCAGTTGTATTGCAGACGATGCTATTGATAATGATTCTCATTTTGGAAGCAATTAGGAAAATTGTTTAGTAAATAGTCAAATAGTACATAAGATTCGTAATGTTTTTTCGTTTAATATGTTCATGTACTACTACTGTAGATGAGGCTGGATTGTCTTGAAGAGTATTGAAAGTCTGCTTTCACATATTTAGAAACTAAGTTATTAATATTTTTTATAAAATTATAATCTACATTTGCATTTAAGTATGAAATAGTTGTTGTTTAATGTAATCTGAAAAATAAAACAAATGAATTTATCTACTTTGTATATTTAATTTTGTCTGTTTCAGTTTTCTTTTAAGTCTCAATTTAATTTTAACCTCATTTGCTTATCTGGAAAATCAACTATTTATGATTTTGTCTGTTATTTCTTGTACATGTTACTTTTATGACACGATCATACATAAAAATAAGCATGAGAAATCTCTGTAGGTCTGTGGATTGGGTCTTACAAGAACCTTGCCTGCACAATTAGCTCACATGCTAAGTTGTGTTTTATTGCTCTTCCTCTGTTTAGAGGTCATGTTTGCGTTCATTTTTTATTTTGCTTTCGTCTTTGGAAATCTTTAATTTTTTTGTTGGTGGTCTCTTTTAAATTTCCAATTAATTGTAAATTAAACAGTTAAAACTGCTTTTGGGAAGATAGTGAATGAATTTATGTGTTGTAGATTTTTAAATTTTATCTGTCTTAATTTTAAATTAATTACATTTTATTTATCATATGTAAAAAATTAATAAATCTGGAAATTTTGTTATATGATGTGTGAAATATATGTAAAACATAATAGTAATGATTTTTAGAATATTTTAGGTTGAAGGAAAAAAAAATACTTGTTTAGTTTTTGTAGCATTTTTGTTACCATTTGATTTGTGTATATCGACTAATCAAAATTTAATCAGCAATCTAGTTTTAGTTTTATGTGTAGATTTTTAAATATGTAATAGATAAATCACATTTTGTGATAAATTTTTTATTTCAGAAATTCATTTATGATTACGTTATTATTTCTAATGAATTTGTTAAATTTCCATTTTAAAATATTTAAACTAATTATGTATTAATATATCATTGACATACCATAGCATTTTATTAATAGTAGTTATTTCTTTGTTGACAACTGTATTAGTGTTTCTTAATTTTAAAATGTTCTGTTTTTCTTCACAACCATTCAATCTAATTCTTTATTTAGTTCTATATCTGCATTTAATGAAATCTATATTTTAAAATTTATTGCTTAATGGAAGTTTCGTATTTCTTACACTTGAACTTTTTCACTTCAAGATTATGGCTTCTCGAGCTTTTACCAATATGGTGAATTAATACTAAAAACAAATTATTCACTTCGTACCCTTTTGTATTTCCTGATACTATTTCCCTTGACTCAGTGTTGTAGAATGGGTAGGTTTATGCGGATATAATTTACTTGTTATTGTAATCATTATCATTGCAGTGGATTTTTAAGCTGTTATAAACTATAATTCTTTTAGTTGTATGAAAATAATATTGAAAGGTATATGCATTTGTTATTACATGATGATTTCTCAGTTTCTGGGTATTGCATTTATGATATAAAATGTATATGTGGAATTATTTATGTTTATTGTTATAGGATGTATTAAAAGAGTAGTTTAGTATGACATAATTTGTAAAGAATGTATTGAGAGTAAATGTTTTGTGTTACTTGTGTATGAATTTGAATTTTATGATACGATTTTAGTTCTATTTTTACCTACTACCATTTATAGAATGAAAAGTTTATTTCCATTTTTCTCAAATGAAGATTATTGAAAATTAATCTGGTGTGTTGTAATTAAGTATTCAAATTATCATCATTCCTTCATGTTGAGTTTATGTGCTTTGTCGTAAGTTGGCTGTTTTATTTTTGTGAAGATGAAATTTTTTCTACTCTCATATCTGTAAATATTCCCTTTCATTTATACCCTTTCACTTCATATTTTAACATATTAAATTGCCGTTATTTTGGAAAATTGAAGTTAAAAAAAAAAGAAAATTTGTATAATTGGGTTTATTAATCATGCTTAGTGACTAATTTTTTATTGTTATAAGTTAACAGTATAATATTCCTAATTTGTTTAAAAAATATGTAATGTATAACCTATTTTAATTATTTGTACATTTTTTCATAATGATGTTTTAACCCATTCAACATTAACTTGACAATAAAAAATTCAAATCACTGATCGGTTGTTTTTAAGTTGTGTATCATGTGGTTTTTATCATTTGCTTCTGAATTTTGTTTGGGTTCATGGATAACTCTCCAGTTTTATTAAATGTTTGAGAAAAGAGGAAATAATGAAACAGATCTCAAAATAAAGTAAATTTGTTGTATTTTAAATATATATTTTATTATATTATTTAATGCAAAATACAAATGCTTTGTTTGTTTTTTTGTTGTTCATAAAGGAATTTTCTTCATTATTCTTGATCCAAATGTGCCCAGTAACCTGAACTTTGGAATTTCATCAAAATTATTGATCTTTCAATACCCCCTTTCAAATTGAGGAACAATCAGAAGTCTTTTGGTGTCAAGTTTGGCTGAGTGGAGTGCGCCAAGCAGCTTTGAGCTTTGACCCATCAGTGTTTTCATTATTTCATTGGTTCAATGAGATCTGGTGTTATCATGGAGCAGCCAAAAATTGAGCCTTCTTGACTTTACTCTAAAGATATGAGTGCTTGTAAAAGGTTTCACAGTATCTTGCAATTACCTTTACCTGCTTCGGTAGATGTTCAGTGTGAATAACTTGGTTTATATCTCAAAAAATTACGAGCATGATTTTTTTATGCTATCTGATTTGAACTTTTACACTTAGATAATCAGGGTGACATTTCATTGATTGCTTCCTGCTTTCAAGTTTGTAATGATTAACTGAAGGTTTTTTCCTAGTGTTGATGGCTATGAGAAAATCATCTTTATGGTGATACTAGTTAAGAAGTTCTCAACAATGCTTTTTCTCCGTTTTTCATGATCTGTATTAATCATTACAGGTTTTATCGGATGCAGACTTTTCTATAGATCAGCCTTTGGATGATGTATCAAACTCAGGACTAATGCCCATTTACAGAAAAATTTCTGTTGGCTTAATCCACTGATTTTTTTGAATCAATGTATTCACATGCCTTTGATTCTACTCAAGATGTCATAGATGCAAAAATATTAAATGCGTTATTCAGATTGTGTAGCATGATCTGTGATGTTACAGTTCAGTATGATGTAGCAAATTATTAAATGAGTTCTTTTATCATTGAATGGGTTAAATTAATATAATATTTAATGAGTTTTTAACGAGGTATTTTTAAAGAGGGCTGAACAAGACAAATATTTTTTTTTTTAAAGTGATTGATTTTAATTGACTCGGCCAGATTTTGAATCAATGTATTCACATGCCTTTGATTCTACTCAAGATGTCATAGATGCAAAAATATTAAATGCGTTATTCAGATTGTGTAGCATGATCTGTGATGTTACAGTTCAGTATGATGTAGCAAATTATTAAATGAGTTCTTTTATCATTGAATGGGTTAAATTAATATAATATTTAATGAGTTTTTAACGAGGTATTTTTAAAGAGGGCTGAACAAGACAAATATTTTTTTTTTAAAGTGATTGATTTTAATTGACTCGGCCAGATGTAAGGTAATTCTATTTTGCCTTCACATATTTTTTATTATTGTATACATAATAATAACTGAAAGGAGTCTTTATAAATTGATTTATTAGTAAGATTTATAATGTTCTTCAACCACAGCTATAGTTGTAAAAATTATTCATGACTATTATAAAATTTTTCTTATTTTTGTTAACCAAGTAAAAAAAAAGAAGATTTTTTTCTGTTTTTAAAATATCAGTTTTCTGTTCATTCTGATTAACAGCTAATAGAAATAGTCCAATGATGTAATTTCTATATTGGATTTTATCCTTTATTGGATTTATTGGCTTTTATGTTAAATTTATCGGCTACCTTTTTTTGGTCAGTTACTTTTATCTTAATTGTAGAAACTTTTTATCAAATGAGGAAATAACATGGGTTAATGAATTGATTGCCTAAGTTGGTTTCATCTGATCTTTATTAGAAATGTGGAGGTAATTTTCTCAATAATTGTTGTGAATGAGAATAATATTATGTTAATTAAAAAAACAAAAAAATACAAATTGTTTTAGCTGAAATTTTTTAAATTTTTGTACCCTCTTATCTTATCTAATTTATGCTAGTGACACTAATACATTACACTATTTTGTCTTCATGTATGATTACTGTGTGAATTTCTGATTTATTTGACGCTTGTAATATATTGTTGTAGATTGTCATTGCTCAATATTAATATGTAAATTTTGTTGTGAATATTTAATACAGAATATTAACTATGGTGTAAATTTTAATTTTTTACATCTTTCCTAAATCATCTTCACACTCAGTCAGGTAGTTAGCACTTCCTGTTAAGAAACCGTACAATCATTTTTTCCTAATTTCCTTGTTCTGAATTACAGTTTTCTACATTTTTTTATAATTTATTAAAACAGATTTCAGATGATTGCTTCAGCTAACTACTTTGCAGTTTGCTTAAATTAATTAGTTTTTATTCTTTGCTTTCTGGATTTACTTACTCTGGAAAATGTTTAATATGAAATGACAGACACCAGTTATTTATATCATATAATTGCACGTGTACGTGCTGTGTATTTATATATCTTATGGTGTATAATAATGAAAACTTTATGTTGTTTATTTCTGTAGTTCGTAGATGTTTTAGATAAACAAAATAGACAAGATAAAACTTCAGCATTAGTACATTAAAACAAGAACAACAAATAATTATTGGATGAAGAATGGAATGGTAATAATGTATACGAAGTTTGTCCCAAAAGTAAATGTACTGATTTTTTATTTAATTATCTATTGGCTTAACCTGAAATTACAAATTATCTCCTTCGAAGTATGACCCTTGGGAAGTTACACAGCAACGTTTCGTACACTGTTCATAGCAATACTGGAAGTCATTTTCATTAAGTGTGTGTAGCTCATTGGTTATAGTTTTGTTTATGTTTTCCATTGTCCCACAACAAAATTTGATAGCATAAAATTATTCAATATTTTCCTCCATCGCAAACGTAACAAGGTTATAAAACATGTAGTAACGTGCGACTGATTCAACAGATCCAGTTGAAACAAGTATGTACATGTAGCCAAGGTAAATCTGTAGGAAAATCAGTAGGTAACAATACACTTATGTTTGGGACAAATCACGTACATGAAGGTGAATTCTGGTTAAATATGAATCTGTTTATTGGTGTTATAATAATAATAATGTGACAAGTTCTGGTTTAGGTAATATTACAGTTATTTTTTATCCAATATATTCTTAGACATAAACCAAACCTATTTTCTTCATCTGAATATTTTTAATTTTTGTGGTTAGGTCAACTGTGGATCATACAAATATCATTTCTTCTGCTTTCCTTTTCTTTTCTCTCAGTATTCTTTCATTCTTTCTGCTTGTTTGGTCTTTCTCTCTTCCAACCATTTTACTTTGGTGTGATTTTTTCCTTCTTCATCGTTTCAAACTCAATTTCAAACTATATTTTTCATCTGAATAGCTTTCTATCTTTCATTTCCTGTTCTTTGATCCCTAGGTTTTGTAATTATTTCATTTGTTGTTGGTACAAGGTGTTCTTTTGTTCCCAAAGTTTAATGAATATATGTTTATTTGGTTTTCTTGGAGTCTAGGATTGCTTTCAGTGTTCTCTATTTTCTTTAACAGTTCAGGTTTAAGGTGTAATATTTTACTTCCATATAATACCACTGATCTCACCACTGTGACATAATATTTGAGTTTGGCTCATTTTGAGAGGTTCTTTTTATTATACATATCTTTGGTCAGGAAACATGATTTATCCATTGTTTCTTCTCTCCAAATTGCTGCTCTATCCATATTGTTGTATTTTATTTTTCATCCTACATTTTGTTTTGTCCTACATGTTTTATCCTGCATGAAATAATGCTGGGCATTATTTCTTTCAAAGAATATCTGTAGGCCTGCTCTCGGCCATCTGTTTTACAGGGTTTGTTATGAAAGAAACCAGATTGGCTCTGTCATGTCACATAGAGGCGCAGTGAGTGGGAAAACTTGTAGTTGCTTAGCAGCTTTTTGTGTTCCAGTGCTGGCAAGACTTTGAAATGTATCATTTACATTTATCCTGAGATCTCCGACAGCTGGATTTTCTTGTGGAGTGGATAAATTAGAGCTAGTTTTCAGTTTTCAGGAATTTTTTCCTTCTCCAAATCTTTTGAAAAAGGTGTTGCTCTATTTGAGTTATACTAATTTCCACATTTCTACAGTGATTCCATTGTGGCCAGCAGCTTTGTTTTTTTGAGGGATTTGATGCTTTTTTCTATTTGTTACTTGTTAGGTAGTTCCAAGTGAGGGCTGTTTAGGGCATTTTGAAAAGTCTGTGTTTGAGTTTGTTGGAACTTTTTAATTTGTTAAAGTATTTGGGCAAGATTTTATAATACTGATCGTTCATTTGCAGTATTGCCTTTAAATTGTTGAAAGAAGGCTTGTGTGTGTGTACTTGGTGAGTTTTGACCGTAACCTTTTACCTTTTTTGACTTTTTATTTTTTTTACCTTAACCTTTACCATTTTTCTTCTAAGGACTCTACTTCTTTACTTTCTCATTATTTTTTATTCTATTTAATTTTTTATTTTATTCATTATTTCTCCTCCCATTTTTATATAATTTCATAGCTACATTATATTTTCTTACAAAAAAATCTGTATATCAACTTAATTGTTAATTGTACTTAAAAACTAGTAACATTATTAGAGTTTGTAATATACATTTTGTTGTTACAGTTTCTTTCAAAGGTGAAGAGTAATTAGATACTTCTGAGAAAAGACCTGTGTGGGAGTTACCGTCACATATTTTAATTGTCTTAAATGAATAAAAAAAAAAAATACAACATAAAGACACTCTGCTGCCTACAACAAAAGTAAATGAAGTAATACTCATACTTATTATTTACAATAAGAATTAACATCCAACCTATGCTCATAAAACTTGATATTTTTTTAATTACATAACAATAAGAAGTTTAGAGTATTTTAACACTCCAAAATACCAACACAAATTTCATTTATTTTATTTGTTCATATGTTTGTGAATAAAAAAGAAGAATATATGTCTGTAGAGAGCAGACACATAATGTCAGCTTAAAGGAATAAATATTCTACATTATCTTTTCCTAAAAGCCATCATTTAATACTAGATTTAAATTTTGTATAATTAAAGTTCTTTATTTCATTGGTATAGTGTTGTAAAGTCGAGGAGCTATATAAAGGTAGAACCCAAAAAATATCTCTTTATTTGGTCTTGCTGATATGAAGTTCTCAAGCGATCGTAGGTTACCAACAGTAATTTTGTTGTTTTTGTTCGCTTTTGATAAAGATTTTTTAAACCTTGTAAAAATATAGGTATCTGAAGGGTAGTAAGTCCCACTATTGAAAAATCAGTAATGAATACTCTAGACAACGTTTCTTAGAGATAATCCTAATTATATATTTTTGTCCCACAATCAAAGGATGATCGTGGGATGTTTATCACACTGTGGTAAGCATCACCCCACATCATTATACCATATTGCAGTCTGCTTTTGGTTAAAGCATAGTACAGAGATTTCATTAAAAACTGGAGTAACTGTTGTGGAGGAAAAAAATGTTTGACATGCATATACAAGTTCTATGTGAACAGTTTTTTGATCCAATTACAATCACAAACACAAGCTTTACAACTATTTGTATGCATTTGTAGGGACAATGGTTCTTCTAAATTTGACTTCAATTTAAACATGTTAACTTTGTCTTTTCTGTATTCTTTTGCAAAGAGTTGTACTCAAATCACACGCTAAGCTTCTGAAGATTGTCATGGATAATTTAACGAAGCTCACTTCTATCGTTTGCTCTATAAATTAAAGCTATGTTATCTGCAAAAGTTGTCATAACATCGTTAAAAACATCTCCACATAGATCATGTGGCGTATATCAAAAAGAACCTGAGGCACACCACAGGTAATGTGGAATTCGTTACTTAAAGAATTTCCAGCTCTAACTTGCTGGGTCCTAGGCAGAAAGCTAGCAAATCCTAACGGAAAGCTAGCAGTGGAGACTCCAACATCCCAACCATATAGGGGAAGACACCCACATAGTGGCGATTCTGTTTGCCACACCACCCCCTCCATTCGGAGCCCTTAGTGGCTTTACCAGATGGAGACACTGGCATCTCTTGTTTTTTCTAGGAGTCTGTCATCAACAGAATCAAAAGTTTTTCTTATATCTAGAAATAATGAAATAATGCAGCAACTTTGCAGTCGCTATTTATGGTGTTATAAATACCAGAAAAAAAATTAGCCTTGCATCTTTCAGTATTATGGCTTTTCCTAATACCAGATTGATTATTACTGTAGAAATTTGACTTACTTAAAATTATTACTTTTGAAGAAACAAATTAGCATGGTTTTGATTTTTGATTTGCCCTTTTTTGGATGTGGCGAGTTTGAAGTGTGACACTCCATGCTCTGGCGTTTTGTTTCTGGGTTGTACTCAAAATCCCAGATTCATCACTGGTAATAACAATTTCTAGAAAATCAGGATCAGTTTCAATTCGCCCTAGAAGATCGCAGTACACTTCCACCCTGTTGTTTTTATGTTCAACAGTGAGGTTTTTTGGGATCAATTTTGCACAAACTTTTTTCATGTCCAATTCGTTTGTCAAAATTTGATGGACTGTGGTATGGTTCAAATTCAGTTGTTCTGCAATCATTCTGACAGTTCATCGCTGGTCATACTGTATCAATACTCTGATTCACTCAACATTGTCACTTATTGATGTTAACAGTCTTTCAGAGCGTGGATCGTCTACAACTGATTCCCCGCCATCTGAAAATGCTTTAAACCACCTAAAAACTTGGGCTTCTGATAGAGAATCACCTCCATATGCTGTTTCTCAAGTTTGAAAACGTTACATTTGCATTCTCATCGAGTTTAACACAAAACTTAATTGCACGTTGCTCATAATTAGTATTACTCATTTTTGTAATGTACAACAAAAACTCATTTCACGAAAAGTTTGTTTACATCTCAGGTGACAATAATGGACTAAAAATTAATTAAAAATTATTATACCTAATATAAATCAGCTGTTCATATAACCATATGCTTACTAATAACTTTTCAGTGTTGCCACTTCGGCTGCCAAAAAAACTAGTCTCGTTACTTTATTTACAGACCATATGCAATCCTATTTTGCTTACAAAGAGCTGTTTTTGCAATTTTTAAAGAAATTAGAAATCCTTAATTAAAAATCCAATAATTAAATCAAAATTATTGTTGATTATATCATTTGATTATTGTTAATTATTATCAAATATTTTAATGTTATCATTTTATTGTATGCACCTGTTACCTATTCTGATAGGGTGAGCAATGAAAATTCCAGTGATAGATCATTGAATTCATCTAAACTACAATTTGTAACATTGAAACATCCATAAATTCATACTGATTAACTGTTGAGTATATCGTGATGAGTGTAATACATTTGTTGTTTTTTATCTTTGCCACGTCCTGTCCATGTTTTGTGTTTGTGTTCCAGGATTAATAAAGTTCAGTTGTTACGGTTAATAATTAGGCACATAAATATTCCATCATCATTGATTACATTGTATATACTCCAAAAATTTGAGATAACTGTGGAACATGCTCTCACATTCTGTTGTAACAATGGCAATAAAACTTCAGAAGAATGGTTTGGTTCTCTCTTCTTTAAAACCCACCAAATTTTCAGTGTTGCAGGAGAACATGTACTTGGTTGATTTTCCTTCTGTTGAATAAATTTCTGTCTATTTCCACATAATCCTCGGTGTCTTGATTGCCACTGAGTTTTCTAACAATGAACTGGCACAACTTCTTGAAGGTAAGAATTCCAATCAATGTTGGTTCCAGCATCAATTTCTTACTTATTTTTACAAAACAAGCAATCAGTGGCAGCCCATAGCTATAATTAGTGGTGATGCTGCTCCAGAAAATTTTTTTCTGGGGCTTTTCAGGGCTAAGGTTAAAGTTTTATATAAAATAAAAGAAACGAACAAAAAAATGAATCAAATACGTAATTATCATTATCAGGCATAAAATTCCAACCATTAGTATTCTTTGTTTTCTAACCAATCATAAGGTGAGAGTAATCTTATCATTATCAGGTACAAAATTCCAACCAATGCTATTCTTTGTTTTCTAACCAATCATAAGGTGAGAGTAATACTTATCTTTATCAGGCACAAAATTCCAGCCTATCGTATTATTTTTTCTAACCAATCATGGTTGAGGGTAATCATATCATTATCAAAAACAAAATTCCAACCAATCGTATTCTTTGTTTTCTAACCAATCATAAGGTGAGAATAATAACGAGGGTTATTTTTTTCAAGGTACGATCGCTCGCGAAATAAGAACCTTCACCAATATCTGATGAACCTTTGTGCATATGTGTTGCGCAGCGTCTCTTTCTTTCTTTTTCCTGTTTAGCCTCCGGTAACTACCGTTTAGATAATTCTTCAGAGGATGAATGAGGATGATATGTATGAGTGTAAATGAAGTGTTAGTCTTGTACATTCTCAGTTCGACCATTCCTGAGATGTGTGGTTAATTGAAACCCAACCACCAAAGAACACCGGTATCCACGATCTAGTATTCAAATCCATGTAAAAATATCTGGCTTTACTAGGACTTGAACGCTGTAACTCTCGACGCGACAAATTTCGGTTTTCAGATTTCAACGGAAATATCCATTTTGACTATCCCTGAATCTATTTTGACTAGTTTCGGCGTGACGTCTGTACGTACGTATGTTTTTCTCATAACTCAAAAACGATTAGCTGTAGGATGTTGAAATTTTGGATTTACGACTGTAGTAACATCTAGTTGAGCACCTCCCCTTTTGACTGAAACAGACCAGATCAAAACTGTCCAAAAATAGCCCAAAATCCACATTTTTTGGATTTTGGACTTTTTCTTAACTGCAGTAGTGCTCATTGAGAGCTTTTCAACGATTTATCAAAGTAATACATAATTTCATTGGCTCCAGAGTTATAGCCTAATCAAATTTTAATTAATGAAATATTTGCATCTTACAAGGGGAAAGGCACTTCGTTTCGAATCTGACTTCATTTCCGACTTTTTTAAATTTATTGATTTATTAATAATTATTAACTTCTGATTGTAAATAATTTTTACCATAAATATTAATTCAATAATAACAATAAAATAAAACAAATGAAAAAATATCAGAAGTTATTAATAAAATAAAATTTGATGTACTTTTAAAAATGTGTATATGTAATTTAACAGACGTACAAGTCATGCGGTGTCCACATCAAATTTTGTGAAACATCTGATTATTTAATATTAATTGAAAATTATAATATAGGATCGTATTATTTTTATTTATGCACTTATTCAGTCTACTTTATAATAAATCTTGCTATAAAATTTAGTAACCTTGTGATTCGTTTTTATTTTCATTTTGTTGATGGTTACATCATAATAATTTAAAAAAAATAGTATTAGGGAAATATAAGACATACATTTATTTAAACATTTATTTAAAATAGTAATAAAGGGACTTTTACGTAAGATTGTTGAATTAGTAACTGTGAAAAATATTTGATGTTAAAAAGTAATATTTTAGCAATTGAGTAACTGTCCACTTTATTAAAGAATTGGAGGATCGTATCTCACTTTCAAATGAAATAAGTTTAAATGAAGTGCAGCAAAAAATGTGTACGTATATGTAATTTAATAGGCGTTCAAGGAAGTGATGTCCGACATCAGATTCATTTCTTTGACCTTTTAATTGTTCTCTATTAAAAGCTACTATTAGAAGATTAAAAAAACATAAAAATTCACTACTTAAAATTTTTCTATTAAATATTAATAAAAAATGAAAACACCAATTTATATTTTGAAAAATGAATACCGCATTCATACTTTGACGATGAATTTTTGTATAATATTATTTAAAAAAACCTAACTTTTTACATCTCTGTATAACGTATACGTATTTCTCCTAATATTTTTCAATAACACTTTTGAATTACTTATTTTTCTTCACGTATTTAATTTACTATTATTTTGAGTACACATATTTATGTATTAAATTAATATACATTCGTAACTATTAATTACCGTTCTTTTATTTTATAATTACCTGTATATTTTTCAGTGCTGCTCTTAAAAGTTTTATCCAGGTAAACACTTGATTCTTTCCTTTTTTTATCATTGTAGTAGTACACCTAATCATGCGATGAGAATATGTAATTCATATGTAATGCGATGAGAATAAAATATTTATTTTATAAAATTAAATAATCTTGTAAATTGATTCGTTATTCTAAATTTGCTTTTAAATGTTATCATTGTAAAAACTTCTAAAAATATCTTATGTGGACACCGCATGATTTACTTACGTTTGTTACATTACATATACACATTTTTAAAAGTACATAAAATTTTATTTCATTAATAACTTCTGATATTTTTTAATTTTTTTTTATTGTTATTATTAAATTATTATCTATGGTAAAACCTTTTTTGCAATCAGAGGTTAATAATAATAAATCAATATATTTAAATTTAAAAAAAAATGAGATGAAGTCTTGTTCGAACCGATTTCCTTTCACTAAAATCCAAATATTTCATTAAATAAACTTTATTTGGCTATAACTCTGGAACCAATGAACATAAATACCACTTATGATATATCGTTGAAAAGCTCTCAATGAGGGCTTATTACTGCAGTTAAGGAAAAGTCCAAAATCCACATTTTTTGGATTTTGGGCTTTTTTGGACCCTTTTGGTACAGTCGATTGCAATTAAAAAGGGAGGTGCACAACTAGATGTTACAACAGTCGTAAATCCAAAATTTCAACATTCTATGGCTAATCGTTTTTTGAGTTATGCGAGGTACATACGTACGTTGCACAGATGTCACGCCGAAACTAGTCAAAATGGATTCAAGGATGGTGAAAGTGGATATTTCCGTTGAAATCTGAAAACCGAAATTTTTCGTGATCACAGTACTTTCTTTACTTTACTAGGAAGTAAAAATGGGATTGTAATGATGCCTACAAAAAAGACTATTTTTTTACAATAAATTTAATTAAAAAGGTAATCATAGGAGGTGTGATAAAAACATAACGAGAATATAAATTTTATTAAAAAGAATTTACTTTTTCTTCTGTATTTTGATATTGCCTCCCTTTACGTAGTCCCCCAGATATGCGACATACTTATGACAGTGATTCTTCCAAAACGAAAAAAAACTTGTACAAACATATTTTTTATATAACCGTAAGTTTAATAGATTTATTTCATCTATCGTCGCAAATCGTTCTTTCAATATTTTTTTAATCGGGGGAACAAGAAAAAGTCGTAGGTTGCCGTGTCTGTAGCATACGAAGGCTGTGGTGTCAGTACGGTGTTATTTTTGATTAAATAATGAGTTAATAGTGCAGTGTGATCTGAAGCGTTACGGTGTGCACAATCCATAGTTTCTCCACATTTATGTTCGTTTTTTTCTGATTGTCTCGCTTAAACTGTTACATAATACTGTTTGTTAACTGTATAACCATGTGGTAAGAATTCATAACGGATGACCCTATTGTAATCGAAAAAAGAAATAAGGAGAACCTTATTTCCATCGAGGAGTTCCATCGAACTCTGCTTGCTTTTTTTGGTCTTGGTTGTTCAGGAAGCTTTCGTCGGGATGACTGGATCTTAGTTTCAGTATCAAAATCCGCGTTTCAACACCTGTTTGACACGTTACGTAATTCTCAGTCGGTGATATCAGTTAACTGTTCTGCGATTTTGCTTTTGTTACACATTCAACACTTTGTCGCTACTCATTTCATATCCAAAATGTGGTCAAAATTGTTTTGTACAAGCCGTGAGAAATTCCGACCTCTTCAGCAATTTCTATGATAGCGATTTGACCATTATTAATCACAATGTTCTTTAATTTGTGGATATTTTCATCGGTTCTTGATGAAAATATCACCAGTTTTGTCGTTTTCAACGAATTTACGGCCTTCTTGAAACCGATTGTATTATTAAAAAACTCTTGGTGACGGCGTAACATTCTTGACAAAAGCCTTCCCCATCATCTTTACCGCTTTACTGTACTTTATTCCTTTTTTTAACTCAAGGTTTATCGCAAATCCTTTGTTACGTCATTTTCAAAAAATAAATTGCCATTCGTAATAAAATATGCCCTAATTAATTAACTCTGCTGCCAAATTCGAACTACGCGTCTAATAGGTTGAACATATTGACATACGAGGTGCGACAATAAAGTAATCAGACTGATGTGAAAAAAAATGTTGGTTACCGTTTTAGTCATGTTTAGTGTTGTCTCCTTCAAAGTAGTTTCCCTCTGATTGCACTTATTGCAATCATCGCTTCTGCCATTGATGATAACATTTCTGTTCTCATCTTCTGTAATATCCTCCATAACCCTCGTCACAGCTTTTTGGACATCTTATGTTATTTGAAAATGGTGTCCCTTGACCGCCATTTTGACTCTTGGAAATAGAAAAAAGTCGCACGGAGCGATATCTGATGAATAAGGTGGCTGTGGTAGTACTGAAATTTGTTTTGAGGTTAAAAATTGCTGTACTAACAGAGCAGTGTGGGATGGCGCATTATCGTGATGCAGAATCCAATTATCAGCAATGTTGGCACGGACACGAAGAACTCGTTTACGAAGTCTTTCTAAAATCTCTTTGTAGAAATATCGGTTAACTGTTTGTCCAGGAGGCACCCACTCTTTATGAACAATTCCCTTGGAATCGAAGAAGCACATAAGCATGCATTTCACTTTTGAGTTTGACATGCGACCTTTTTTTGGTCTGGGTGATCCCTTTGAACACCATTGCGAACACCATTTGTCTCTGGATCGTACTGAAAAAACCAACCTCTTATCACCAGTGATAACACGGCTCAACAAATCTGGATTGATTTCCGTTGGCTCTAACAGATCGGCTGCCACATTTTTCCGTGTTTCTCGCTGTTGTGTGAGATTTTTGGGGACCATTTCTGCACAAATCTTTCTCATACCAAGATCTTCAGTTAATATTAGACGAACCGTTTCTCGATTGCTGTTGAGTTCTTCTGCAATCATTTTCACGGATAATCTTCGATCAGATCGTACGATTTCACGCACCCTGGTCAAGTTGCGCAATATTTTGCGGTTTCATTTCTGTGACGAGAGACACAAACACGTGTTCACTTATTACAGCACAACTCACGACTGAGCAGTTGCATCAATGTGCCGCTTGGACTAGAAGTAGCTTATAGACCAAGGTCAAAGATGGTGTGCCTACGCAAGCTGCAGGGTTGCCACATCTTGCAAAGAAAAATCAGTCTCATTACTGTATTGTCGCACCTCGTATGTTGCTCCCATCGCGAAGAAAACATGACGAACTCGGCAGGAAAATATAGCATTCAGGAAAATATAGGAAATACAGCATTCAAAATTGAAAACTTCGCTATTTTTTGATCACATTTGCATGTATACCAGTTTTTTTTGGAGTCTGCCATGTGTCTAGTTTGTTATTATTCCCCATTCTTTTTTGTTACGCGGTAATTTTGTTATCTACGCACATTTATTACATCCTACATCCCTAGTTATTTGTTTTATATATTTAGATCTTTGTTTTTTCTGCAGTTTTTATCCTCCAATAACTTCTTTATTATTCATTTAACTAAACTTTGAAAATGTAAAAAATAGCTACTTGTCTGTAAAATTCCTTTATAAATTTCTCTTCTTTCTTGTTTCTTTGTTTAAGATCTGCTCATTCTGATTTTTATTAATCCAGCTAATTTTCAACATCCTCGTTTAAAAATTTATTTGAAAGATCTCTATTAATTTTCTTTCTGTTTCCCCCTCGTTCATATTTCTGTACCGTAAAGCGACATTCTAAATTCTTCAGTAATGTTTTCAAGAATTTATTTTTATTTCTTATATCTGTATTTAATGTTAATAGACTTTATAGTTAGTTAGTTATATTAGTTATATTATTAGAAACGTTAGTTATATTATAGGAAACGGAAAAATCTACATTTTTTTTATTTTTATTTTGGGCTTCTTTGACGTTTTTGGTCCAGTCGATTGTAATCAAAAGAGGAGTTACACAACTAGATTTTTCAACAGGTTTAAATCCAAAATTTCAATATCCTACGGCTAATTGCTTTTGAGTTAAGCGAAATACATACGCACGAACAGACGTCACACCGATACTAGTCAAAATGGATTCAGGGATGGCCAAAATTAATATTTCCGTTGAAATCTGATAACCGACATTTAAAAAAATGCTTTTTATGATTTGGTACGAATACCGGCTTTGCGATCAAAGACGAAATGTGATTTCTGTTGAAACCACATCTCATTCAAATCAACATTTTCAAACAAAAAATCACGAATTATAGCTGGATAGCTTTCATCATTAATTTTTTTCATGTGATCTTGCGTTCGGCGGCAATAAATTATAATTATCTCTAACTACCGGAAAGGTTATCCAAATCATCTCAATTTTTTGAAAACAATTGCATTAAAGAAAACTATTTTTCTTAATTCGATATGAATTTTACTTATTCGTGTTAATGGATTTATCCAATTTCTAGTTACCAAAATTAAAATGTTGACCGGTTAAAATTTCAGCTTTCAAGACGCTAAGGACTCCTGAGAATTGCCGAGTTAACTGATCGTATATCGGGCAAATACATCGTTATTAAATTTGTTTTAATTAATTCGTTTTGTTGTTTAAGACTTGTACGTTATGCCGTGTTAAGATCCTAGTTAATTTATAATTCTGAACGTAACTAAATTTGCGGTTTTAAGAACCGGCCGGGTAAAGCGAACGGGCGTTTCGGTATTAGAAAACGGTGAGGAGGAGCGCGAAAAGGGAGGGAAAGAAAGAGAAAAAGATAGAGTTAGAGCGAGAGAGAACGAGCCGGGAAGACGTTCCGTGACAATTGGATCACTGTAGTTGCGGGGGTTCTAAGATGGGAATTAGAGTGCCGTTTATGTGCGCTGTGTCCGCAAGGGAGGCAACCGGCCATAAACTTGTGACCATAAATTGCGGAGTCGGACAGCCATAAACTGTATTATGTTGGCGACGAGCTGAATATTGATACGCCCGGACCGGAGTACCACCCCGACTTACTGCACGTGGTTTGTCTTTACTGCCTTATTTCCTTCTTTTTTGGCTTCTACTCTTTATGCCTATTCCTTAGTCTTAAATTTTTGTTTTTCTATTTTGCTATTTTATTGTAATTTTGATAAAAAAAGTTTAAGGACATCACTCCTAAATTTCAAGATTTTCCAGTAATGATAATTATAAAACTTACAGATGTAAATTTTATTAGCAAAAAGTATTAAAAGACAATTATAAAAAAAATTAAAACTTCAATTTATCAGCTAAAATAAAACTGAAAGGAATTTTAACGAATGGTGTGATAGTATTTTATAGAAAAAATAGGCCGTTTTTATAAATTCTATCAAATTAATTTAAAATGTTGCTTAATGTTATGTTCATCTCAAAATATCGTACGAATTAGTATGGCTCTAAATTCAATTCTTTATTTTATTAATTGTTTCGAAAGTAAAAATAAATAAGTTAAAATAATTAGGCATAAATAAAAGTAAATTAGATTTTTTCAATTTTTTATCAGCGTTTTACAGATTTGTTCCAACGTATGGTTAATAATTCTCTTTTTTATAACCAAAATATATTATAAAAGCGTTGTTATGTGGTGACCTTAACCGTCCAACAGTGTAATTCTTTTGTAATCAGTCCCTTTTCTTCCAGCTTTTGGAGGGGAAGGGGAGGAAATAACTGTTGTCCAGTAAAAATAAAAATTTCAATATTTAAACAATTCGATAACAAAATAAAACAATGGAAATGAAAGTTAAAATTAATAATTTTGTGATAAAGATACTAATACATTTTTCAAAAGATACAATTAACTATATATATGAATATAGTCATAACTGGCATCCTCGTCGCGGTTTCTCCCGCGCTATATCATTACTTGCGTTTCCCGTCGCGGTCATGGGATTAGAAAGCCGGTCAACGGCTCGCTTCACTCGCCCTTCCAGTCTAGGCATATTGCTCTGCCTCTTAGACTCCGCTTTGTTCATTAAACTCGTGCTTGAGTTTAAGGCTAATTAAAGCTTATTCAGCAGCATAAAAAACATTTTTTAATAAAGTATAAAAAGTATCAGTGTATTGTAATTTTTTCTGAGCAAACGTTTGGGCAGTACAGGACTCGAAACATTGAGTGATCTAAGAATTATTTTGAGGTTTCAAAATAGTCTACCTCCATCTTAAAAATATTAGTTATAATGGGTTAAAAATGTATTTAATGTATGATCAAAAATGTATTTTTCCAGTTTCTTAGTGTTACCCGAAAAACAGGTGACCGTACTCCGTTACTCATTTTTAAAAAAATCTTTTTATTAATTTTACTTTGTTTTTTTTAGTCAAGTAACCGGAGGCAGGTGCAGCCAGTTTCGTCACACATACACTAACAGTAGCTGTGGTGGTTGAGCCACCGTCGCATCTTTAAAACATCAAAATTAAAAAAAAAGAAAATGTTTTTAAATATTTATCTGAAGAGTATTACCAAGCCCGACCCAAATATCTCGTTCAGTGTTGTCGGAAATGGAAAAATTTGCACTAATTTTTCAAATTTTTTTACCTTTCTTTTCCCCCTTTCAAGGTTGAATTTCGAAATTTTAGAAATAGAAATGGGTTTTTCAGTACCTCTCCCTTTTTCTGTTTAGCCTCCGGAACCGCTGTAAGGTATTACTTCAGAGGATGTATGATGGTAATAAGTATGAATGTAAATGAAGTGTAGTCCTTCGAAGTCGATAGTTCTAAGATTCAAATCCTAGTAAAGGCAGGTTACTTTCATACGGATTTGAATACTATATTGTGGATACCGGTGTTCTTTGGTGGTTGGGTTTCAATTAACCACACATCTCAAGAATGGTCGATCGGAGACTGTACAAGACTTCATTTACATTCATATATATCTTCACTCATCCTCTGAAGTAATACCTTGCGATGGTGGTTCCGGAGGCTAAACAGAAAAAGAGAGAAATTGGTTTTTATAAATTTACATAAAAATATACACACCAAAATCAAGTTGATATCTTTATTTATTAATCAGAAATTAAAAAAATTTCATTGTTACTCCATTTTAACCCTTTAAACTTTGAATTTCAAAAAATCCTTTCATTGTGGAAAGGATGCACTTACATCGTAAGAACATGTATACAAATTTTCATCGATTTATCTTCAATAAATTTTACTGGGCGTTGATGAATCAGTCAGTGAGGAAAACTTGCTTTATAGGTAAAGATTACTATTCCATTTTAATGAATGATTATTACTATTTTCTTACAATTCTGATGAAATTTTTAATTTTATTCAAAAAAGGAAAAACCCGTTAGAACGTCTTAAATAGGTTTTTTAAACATCTTTACGTTCTCTTGTAACGGGAACATTGACGATACGTGATAATACATTTTTTATCTATAGAGTCTTTCTTATTTAAATTATTAAAAATTATGAATAGTTTTCTTTAAAATTAATGGATATATTTTTTTGATAAATGCTATCGGAAGACATATGAAAGAAGGAAATGGTAATTAGCTATAAAAGGTCTTTGGAAGAATAGTTCTAATACGTTATTTGATTTTTTAATAATTTAAGAAAAAATTCTGTTATGGGCTGTGATATCCGTTTTTGTATTTATATGTGTATTTAAATAACAGTAAATTATCTGTAGTGACAAAACATGTACTAAATTGTAATTTCATGGAAAGGATGATAAAAATCCATGAACTTTACGAATTAAATTCAGTACAGTATAAATGTATATCTTGTGCTTTAAGGATGTTGTTTACTGCTTAATCTTAGTATATCTTAGGGGCATTTTATGATTTGGTACGAATACCGGCTTTGGGATCAAAGCCGAGATGTGGTTTCTGTTGAAACCACAGCCCATTCAAATCAAAATTTTATAAATTAAAAAAAAAAATCACGAATCATAGCCGGGTAGCGTTCACCATTAACTGTAACAGTATCTCCTTGCTCATTTTCAAAAAAATGGCCCAAGATGCCATCAGTCCATAATCTACACCAATGATTTTTGAGGATGTAATAGCAACTGTTGATCGCTGTTGAATCATTTGTAGATTGGAATCATCCCAAGTAATTTGCTTGTTTACAAAGATATTAAGCCAGAAATGAGCCTGATCTGAAAAGATTATTTTTTATTTTTTTTATGAAAATTTGTATTTAATTTGAGCTGCTCTAGACTCCAGTTAGCAAAGAATGGTCCCGTGGCTTTAATTTTTGAGTTAGTTGAATCTTATGTGGGTGTAGACCAAGATCTTGAAGCAAAATTCGCCACTTTGTTGTTGATGGAGGCCCAATTCTTGACAAAGATGTGAAACCAATAAATTTCAATCTTCACGAACACTTGCACAGCAGCAATATTCTTTTGCGTTTATTTCGCGAATCGGTGTTTCAACATCAAGTAGAGAAAGTTCTCTTCCAATTTTTTTATCAGACGATGAATTGTGCTTTTGTTTGGCCGATTATTCACACTATAGATATCGTGAAGTGCACGACACGTACCTGTTACCCGATTCCTTACCTCGATAATAGATTTTTAAGATTTGTAAATGTTATTAAGGTGTGTAGCGTTACATGATGATTTGTCATAAACTATTGAAAATGAATAACCCTTGAAAAATTAAAAAAAAAAAAAAAAGTTGCCACCAGAATCTGTCAATTTTTTGAGCATAATTTGATAGAGCTTCGTACAAAAGGATGATGAATAAATAAATGTTAGATAATTGAAATATTCTATTTACTGTAAGGTGATCTTGAATTAAACAAACTGCTGATGATATTGTCCTTTAAAAGCGCTACTATAGTATCGCATCAAATTTCAAACCTTGTTCCATGTCGCTGGTTTCGATCTTTTGTTGCAACTACTGTAAATTGGGTGACCTTGAACCAGAATAATGTGTATTTATTTTATACAGACACTGATGCAATTATGGTTTGTTGTTCACATCTGGATTTTTTGGGTGTGTCCTCAGTGTGGACAATTGGACGACACCTACCGTGTTCTTTATGAGTGCTCAAAATACGAGTTAATCGTACGGAGACCATCCGTCGGCTTGACCTTATCGGGTCGGCGTTGGATTTCTATGTAAACCGGAGGAGCCAGAATGGACAATAGTGGGAGTTTTGTAATGTACTTAGCAAAGGAAAGGATTGCTGAGGGAATTTAGAGTTCTGCTTGGATTTCTCTTTTATTCTATTTTTGCTGATGTTTTGTTTTGTAAGTTATGGTTTTGTTGTTCTTGTCCTTGTTTTGTTTTGTTTCAGTGTTACCGTGTTGTTATTGTTCCGTGTAATATTTTTATGTTACGTGTTGTGTGTTGAACTCACTTTTACCTTCTACGGGTAGGTAGTTCAATTCCTTTGTTGCTTAAGCATTTTCAGTCTTGCTTAAGACTCGGTGAGCAGTCTGAGATTGTTTTGAGTTCATTAATTAGTGGTACACTGATGGGAATGTCACTCGTGGCATCCTGGCCGAGGCGGACTGGAATATGTCAAAAGCCGAGGTTCCGAAGATGACCTCCGGTAAAGCCCGTAAGAGCTCTGAACGGAGGGGGAGGCGGAGGGTGTCTTCTCCTACGGGGTTAGGATGGATACAGATTTAAGTAAAAGAACTATCGATACAGTTACTGTTTCAGTCGATTTTATTTACATATTTCTAATTACTATGCCAAATTACCTGACAAATTTAACGAATTTTAAGGATAATGGTTAATGAAATAGTACTTTCTTTTGATTTTATGGAATTATTTCCAAGTCTTTTGAATTTTGGGTATTTTGCCTTTTATTATTTTATTTTAAATTATAAAAAGTATTTAAAGAGTAGTTATTCTACACGAATAGAAATGCCATGGTTCCTTATTTATCTTACGAGTAGTACTCGAGATCTTACCGTAGTGAATTGAAGAAACGCTCCTCGTACTTTATCGTGTTAAAGTCACGACAGACGAATGAACTAAATTTGACTACGATCAAGATGACTGTCGAAGAAATCAGGAGTTAGACATCACTAAGATTTACAGAAGTTTCTACTCCTATAGGTTACTTATATATACATATATATATATATATTATATATATACAATAATACTTCTTTCGGGGAATTCCGGTTTACATAAATTCTGTCTGATATTTCGTCTAGTTTTATATCTTTAAATTTGATTCGCTACCCTATTTATGACAGTTTATAATCTCCTTCTGTTAGAACCATCGTTTTTCATCCATTTTTGATAAAAATGAATCATCATTTTTATCTTTTTAATACTTATTTCTTGGAATCAGTAATGAACTTTTTGGTAATCATTGAATTCGTTAGATTATTATTAAAACCATACTATTATTATTATAAACTTTGATAATGAAATGCACATTTTTAATTACTTAAAACCTTTTTCGGTCGCCCTTGTGACCATCTTCAGTGACTGGTACTGCTGCTCAATGTTGTTGTTTTAGATTTTCCAAAATTAGAATTACAAATTCTATGTTTTTAAGAGATATGCCTTTAATTATATTTTGCTGTAGAATTATTTACGTCGTTTTGTGAGCGAGTGAAATAGAGAGAGAGAGAGAAAAGAGAGAGGGGGAGAGAGAACGGGCGCGGTTGTGTGTGTAAATGCACGTATATTTTTTAGTGTCTTTTTGACTTATATTCTAATAAACTTTTTATATTCTATCTTTGTATTGATTTAAACAATAAATAATTTTGTTTAGTATCGCTTATTTTATTTATCTGATTGTGGGGTTGCTTAATACATTACTGTCATTATCAATTATACCTTGATGAATCCAGTTATAGATATTTTTCATTCGTTTAATACATAACATTTTCCTTTATGACTCTTTGAGTCTTTTGTAATTTAACGTGCTTGATTTTTGTAGTCTTTTAATATAAAAAAATTGAAAAGTTTGCGCTGTGTTTTTCGCGTTTTAAATTTTCCGACTTAATTGCTGAAATGCCCTTCACTTATATTACACCTTTTTTTTTTTTTTTATAAAGAAGCCTTGTTACAAATTTTTCCGCTACGTTATTTTAATAGAATAAATGTTAGATATATTGTTATTTTTCTAATTATCATATGTTATTTGATAATATGTCCTGTGAAGATATTTTACATTTCATTTTTTTTTTTTTTGTTTTTGATGCTTGGTATATAAGATTACAGAGAACAAAATCACTGACCGAACAACGAATCTTATCGTAGACAATATGAAGATGTGTGGACAAAGACGAAGGGTGCAAACGTGTTAATGAAAGTGGTATATCGAAGGGTCTATCCTAGTTGAGGAGAAGTGGCCAAGGAGGAAGGGGCGGGTCAGCTGCCCGGTTGAGAAAGAGAAGGGGACAGAAGGAGGGGAATTGGTCAAGTGGTCCCCAGGGAAATCACCTGGCCACAGCTACCGCCTTATTTGTTTGCTACTCTCTTCCTCCTTTCTACTATCAATTCCTTCTGCTTCATCCTCCTTACCTAACCTTACCTTACGTTACATGTACTTTGTACCCCTACACGGAAACTCGTTTCCTTATTCCTACTGTATAAATTTGTAAATTAAATTTGATGGAACCGACTAGAATTATTCTTCTTGTTTAGACTCGACTAAACTTAAGCTGAAATTCTCTAATTTGAGCTCGCTACTTGTTTTGCTTACTAACTCGCTCCGTTACACGGCTTGATAACTGTGAGGTAACATCTTCCCATAGTTATAAGATAACTAACCTCCATTAATATTTTAACTGCCAATTTAGAACATCTGCTGCTACCGTCTCTACACAACGCGGCTTCCTCGATTCTCCTATCGCGCTCTCTCTCTCTTTCCGTCTTTGTCTTTCTCTTTCATCTCTTCACTCGATGTTGATCTCCTTTCCTTACAGGTTAGTCGTCGACTCGTCTCGTTCCTAACCGACAAAAGACAACAGGGATCAAGGAAGATCGTAAATCTCATTCGTAGTAATCTCATTCACAGTCTCTGTGAATAAAAATTTATGATAATCTTACAAGATATTATTATTCAGATTAGTTAAGAACTTTATAATTAATAATAATTATTATTTATCGAATTAAAATATAAAAATTACAGTTTACATTTTATACAAATTATTATGGTTTAATTTTTGGTGTTATTTCTCACCCCTTTTTGTATTGATATTTTACAAAAAGGCTTTAAAAATGTTTTGTCCTGAAACAAATTACATTTTTTATTATTCAATTTAGTCGTGATTGTTTACGTACTTTACGATGTAGTTCGGAATCTTTAAAATTCTTTCGTCCTCTTATATTAATAAAAATTAGTGTTAAGTTATAGAGAAAAAGATAAAAAATCTTTGCCTATGTTATGGTTTTGTTAAAGAGTTGAAATGCTAGTGTTGGCTTTTCTAAATTTACACTGTTTTTTGTTTTCTGTTTTTGTACGTATCTACGATCTGTACATCAAAGGAAGAGTAAGTAGATATTCGTTTTTTTGAAATTATCTGTTGAAGTAGTAATTCCCAATAATGTTACTTAAAAACAGTAATAATTTAGTCGGCCGTTTTTAAAAGTTCTGATTTTTAATTTCGAAAAAAATTAACGAATTAGTCATTTATATCAAAGTTTTCAGTAAAGTAAATCAGTTTTAGTCTTAATTATCTATCATTTTTATTGATAAATGATTTTGATGAGATTTTAAGGGGTTTTTTAAAGAGTGAAATTTACAATTTCTTCTTTGATTGTTGGAACTCGTAATCTCTCTGAAAAATATTGATATGATTCACGATGTTTTTAACTTATTAAACCAGTTTTTAAGCAAATATTCTCATTTTTAAATGAATACGAATTAAAGTAACGTTATTAAATAATGGTAATTTTGTTAATTTTAGAAATAAATGATAAAAAATGCTCATAATCGAAAAAATAAAATGAAGGAAATTGAAATTAAAAAATCTGACCCCATGACTTCCTTGTACGACTATTAAATTACATAAACTCATTTTTAAAACAAAAAATGTTATTTCATTAATTACTTCTGATATTTTTTCATTTTTTTTTTTTTTATTGAATTATTATTTATCGTAAATTTTTTTTACAATCAGAGGTTAATAATTATTAATAAATCAATATATTTAAATAAAAAAAGAAGAGATTAAGTCTGATTCGTACCGATGGGCCTTCCCCGTTAAGATTCATGTATTTCATTAATTAAAATTTTATTTGGCTATAACTCTGGAACCAGTGAAAGTAAGTACCACTTATGATATATCGTTGAAAAGCTCTCGATGAAGGCTTATTACTGCAGTTAAGAAGAAGTAAAAAATCCAAATGTTTTTGGATTTTGTGCTTTTTTTCACACTTTTGGTTCAGTCGACTGCAATCAAAAAGAGAGGTGCCCAACTAGATATGTTACTACAGTCCTAAATCCAAAATTTCAACATTTTACGGCTGATTGTTTTAGAGTTACGCGAGATACGTACATACGTACGTACAGACGTCACGGCGAAACTAGTAAAAGTGGATTCAGGGATGGTCAAAATGAATATTTCCGTAGAAATCTGAAATCCGAAATTTTTCGCAATCACAATACTTTCTTTACTTCGTACAAAGAGATAAAAATTAAGATATTAAAGTTAATAAAAAAATCGGCTATGGATAAAAATTGAAATCGATCAGTTTTAAATGAAATAAAATCATCTATCAAAGCGTAAATAAAATACGTTTTAAAAGGAAGAAGAAAATTGTATGATTTCAGATGGCTCCAACCTATAGTTAGGAAATGTTTGTACAGAGGGCTTTACGATTAGTTGTTTGCAGCATCTAATATATTATTATTTTTTTTTTTTTGTAGAGGCGAAATAAATCCGGTGTTATTCATGTAGTTAGGTCGAACCGGTTGACATCTGAATTAATAAAATAAATGCTACCTTTTTCGATTTACGTCGATGTAACAAAAAATTAAACGAATTGCTAAAATACTACGTCTCGTTGTTTTATCTAGTAAAACAAATAGCTTAGCAGCAAAGAAGGTTGTAGTCGAGTTTATTAGATATAAAATTATTTCTTTGTCGGATAAACGAAAAAAAAAAGTAGTTACAGGTTACCTATAAATAATATATTACGTTTTGCTTCTATTAATTATTATGATACTAAATAAAAGGCGGGCCCAAGGGCCGCCGCGAAAATATTATATGGTTTATGTTTCATTACACATGATTTTGTTAAATGTTTTTGCCAATTGTAACAATAACTTTCATAAATTTAGCTTACTAACAACAATAAAAACTTTACAACGAAATCTCCAAAATCCTGAACATTTTTAGTTGTTTTCCGAGTTGTGATTTTTTAACAGAGCTCAAGCCCAATGTTTTCCTTTTTTATCCCCAAAATACAAATATAATTTTAAAGCAATCAGTAAGTTTTGTCGAAGAAAAAGTCCTGAAAAAAGTTAGTATTTTCTGATTTAAAAAGTAAATCTGTTTTAATCGGTCATGAATGATGGAAGTTTATGGAAACGGATAAATTTATTTACGAAAAGAGGTAGTGGGATAAAAGAGTAGCTAGATCGAATGTTACTCGTGTAACTGATGACTGGTTGATAGCTATGCGGTAGAAGTGTTAGTCTAGAGTAATTTAACTTAAAAAATGGAGGGAGGGAAGGCTGTGTCAAATGGTACGATAATTCTTTTTGTAGTATTGTATTAGAAATAAAAAATTTCTTTTTTTTTTATCATGTCTCTCTAACTTTCTGCTTATGTTTATTATACATAAGGCTATTATTAAGGCTATTTAATTAAATTATTTATAGCCTGCTTCTGTAGCGCGAGGGGTAGCGTCTCGGCCTTTCTTCTGGAGGTCCCGGGTTCGTCTCATCCTCTGAAGTAAATACCTAACGGTGGTCCCGGAGGTTTTTACGTATCGATTTAGGTATTTATGTATCGATCAGCTGGCTTATCGGTTATAATATATATTGTTTACAGCATTAAGCTATCCTAGTATTTTTTGTAGTAGTGAGATTTTACTGCAGCGTGTGCGATTGTGTTAGTGCAGAGATGTAGCGGCTGACTCTAGTTGTTAAGTGACAGGGGCGTTTATAATTTGATTTTTTTAATCCGAAGCTAGATGATCAGATTTTGTGCCGGGGAAACTTACACTTTTTCATCTTAATTCTCTTATTTCCTTACAAAGGTCTGTTATTTATATGTGGAATTAATAGGCGGAGATATGTAGTTCTTTAATCTACAGAACGTTTTACTTTTGCAATACTTATATAGAGTTTATGTAATCGTTCTGTTTTAAAATGTAAATAAAAATATAGGTGCAATATTGGATCTGGTCACGAATCGTACCGAAATTAGCAGGCCTGAAGAATTATTCGAGGTTCTTAAGGCTAATCTTCCCTTTTTTGTACTCGTTCCTTTTTCTTGGCCAAGAATTTCTAATCTCATAACGATTAGAATTAGAAAAATTGCTTCCAGCGGTAATTTTAAAATATGAATTAAGGCTTCTTATAAACGTTTTGAAATCTGTATGTTTTGTTAGCGTACTTAAGTCAAAAAGTTAACCGATTTTTAATTTCCTCTTTTTTTTATGATTTCTTAGAGTACTTTCCAGTTATGGATGTGGATCTGTGTGTATATGCTCGTGCCCGTGCCCGTGTGCGCGCACGCGTTTGTATACAAAGAAGATTAAGTATAAGTTTGTCTATATTATTGTTTTTAGGATTTTTAACAGAGTTCAAGAAGTTCTTTTTTATCCATTATGTAAATAATATATATTTTCAATATAATATTATTTATTTGACGTAATCTTACCAATAAAAAAAAGAAAAGGTTATTTAAAAATTTTATTACGTAATTCATTCACATCTAAGTATTTGTGTAAAGCATCTTTATTTCTGTATGTATCTTTGTAAGTACAGAAAATAAGTTTTATTAAAAACGTTAGGGTATTTAAAATATTGGGACCTCGGTACATCATAATCTAAACATAGCTACGTTTTTATAAAACAAAATATAAAATTAAAAAAAACATAAAAATGAAAACATCAAATCACAGATACGATTTTTTAAAGAGAGATAAAAATCTATTTACATTTCAGGTTGAAAAGATGAATATGTATATATATATATATATTTTTTTTTTTTTTTGAGAATCTTATTTGTTTTGGAAACTAGCTGCAGTGGAAAATAAAAATCGTTTATGTCTATATAAATATTGATTTTTTCGAAATTATCATAGTAAAATGAGAGAGAAAAAAAGAGAGAGAGAGAGAGAGATTGAGCGTGAGTGTGTGTAGATATTGTTTGGTTACGTAGTTATAAAGGATGTTTGAAGGAGAGAAGCGCAACAGGATTAGATTGAATAGGTGAGGGATGAATAGGGGGGGTGGTATAGTAGGAAGGATAATTGTGTAGGTTCCTTTAAGTTTAAGTGATCTGGATCAATGCCGAGCATTGAGTTGAGTACTACTGAGTCTGAGTGAGCTAGGGCTGGCAGAGTTTTGAGGGTAAGGTTGGTCTCGCGGGGTTTGCGATTGTGTAATGCGATTCGTCGACGGAATTAATGGCAGTAACGTCAAACTGCATGTCTTGTTATCGAGTTAACTTCGGACTTGCGCACACCGCATTCAACCCTGCCGACTCTTGATACGCGCCTCAAACCTCTACTTATAGTGCATTACTACAGTCGCTATTATTATTACTATTAACTTACACGAACAATTCTGTTTCCAAAATAATTTATCATAATTTATTGTACGATCTTTTATTTTAATATGTATTACTAAACGTTTAAATCGTTACTTTTCAGTTTTTATGTTATATTTCAAATTATTTAATTCCTCATTTTTGATTCTTGGTTTGAAGAGTATTCAAATAAAAATTATTTCTAAATCTCATTTTTAATGCTTCACTTATGGCAAGAAACTAAATGATTCAATGATATTCAATGATTCATTAATATATATATTAGGATTAAATAAATAAAAACCGAATTGAAAAAAAAAAAACATTCAATTTTTACCGGTTTCAAAAACAATATGGTTTTCAATTTGACCCATTTTTTAAGTAGTGGATAAAAAAAAATGTATTAAATTACGGTCTATTTATAGCACAGTTATTGCTCCTACCAGTACTGATAATGATATAAATAATAAAATTGCAGTAATTAATACCGATCAGCAAAATAGTGGAATTTTTTGTGTTCTTATTCCTTTTGGTCGCATGATAAATTCTGGTTGAAATAAAGTTAATTTCTCTATAATTGATCTGATTCCTGCAATGTGCATTGAAAAAAATATTAAATCAACTGATGGGCCTGAATGTGCAATTCGTGCGCAAGAGTAGTGGGTAAGCTGTTCATTCAGTCCAAAAAAATTTTCCAAAATAAAATCATCAGAATAAAAATCCAGAAATAAAAGAAATTTTCAAACAAATTAAAGAAACAAAAAAAACATTATACTTACATCAGGACATTGTTTAATTATTTCACCCATAAAACAAATATCTTGATAACTAAAACAAATCTGATCTGGACACTACATGACTTTGTTGTACGCCTATACATATACATATTTTTAAAACTACATAAAATTTTATTTCACTAATAACTTCTAATTTCTTTTCATATTTTTTCTGTTAATTGGTTTAGATTATTATTTATTGTAAAAAAATTTTTACGATCATAGGTTAATAATTATTAATAAATCAATATATTTAAATTAAAAAAAAAAGTTCAAAACAGGAGATGAAGTCTGATTCCGATGTGCCTTCCTTTGTAAGATCAAAATATTTCATTAAAATTTTATTTGACTATAACTCAGGAACCGATGAACATAAGTACTACTTATCGTATATCGTTGAAAAATTCTCAATGGGAGCTTGCTGCTGCAGTTAAGAAAAAGTCCAAAATCTATTTTTTTTTGTATTTTGGGCTTTTTTTGAGGTTTTTGATCAAGTCACTCGCAATCAAAAGGGAAGGTGCACAACTTCATGTTACAACAGTCCTAAATCCAAAATTTCAACATCCTACGGCTAATAGTTTTTGAGTTATGCGAGATATATACGTACGTACAGACGTAACGCCGAAAGTAGTCAAAATGGATTCAGGGATAGTAAAAATAATTGACTAGTTTCGCCGTGACGTATGCACATATCTCGCATAACTCAAAAACAATTAGCCGTAGAATGTTGAAATCTTGGATTCAAGACTGTTGTAACATTTAGTTGTGTACCTCCCCTTTCGATTGCAATCGACTGTGCCAAAATGTCTAAAAAAAGCCCAAAATCAAAAAGTTGGATTTTGAACTTTTTCTTAACTACATTAGTAAAACCTCACTGAGAAACTTTCAACGATATATCATAAGTGGTACTTATTTATATTGGTTCCAGAGTTATAGCCAAATAAAATTTGAATTAATGAAATATTTGGATCTTACAAAGAAAGGCACATCTGTTCGAATCCGATTTCATATACATATATTTAAAAAAAATTTTTTTAATTTAAATATATTAATTTATTAGTAATAATCATTAACTTCTGATAGTAAAAAAAAATTTACATTAAATAATAATGAAAAAAATAACAAGTTATTAGTGAAATAAAATTTTGTATACTTTTCATTTTAATTCAAACATTTTTACTGAGGTTAATAATTAATTATTAATAAAGAAATATATTTAAATTTAAATTAAAAAAAATATATGTATATGAAGTCGGATTAAAACTGATGCGTGCATGATTATGGATCCGACACGTTCTCACTTGATAACACCAGATAACAACTTGAGCGACGTGAAAAAAAATTAATAAGTAAACTAATATAAAACGCTGATACGAGCACCATAAAAAAATGTGATGCAAT